>NW_024113700.1:0-13170 GCF_003073215.2 Triticum urartu
GCTCTACAGGTGTCTCCAAAGGTACATGTTGGGTTGGCGTATTTCGAGATTAGGATTTGTCACTCCGATTGTCGGAGAGGTATCTCTGGGCCCTCTCGGTAATGCACATCACTTAAGCCTTGCAAGCATTGCAACTAATGAGTTAGTTGCGGGATGATGTATTACAGAACGAGTAAAGAGACTTGCCGGTAACGAGATTGAACTAGGTATTGGATACCGACGATCGAATCTCGGGCAAGTAACATACCGATGACAAAGGGAACAACGTATGTTGTTATGCGGTCTGACCGATAAAAGATCTTCGTAGAATATGTAGGAGCCAATATGAGCATCCAGGTTCCGCTATTGGTTATTGACCGGAGACGTGTCTCGGTCATGTCTACATTGTTCTCGAACCCGTAGGGTCCGCACGCTTAAGGTTACGATGACAGTTTTATTATGAGTTTATGCATTTTGATGTACCGAAGGTTGTTCGGAGTCCCGGATGTGATCACGGACATGACGAGGAGTCTCGAAATGGTCGAGACATAAAGATTGATATATTGGACCTATATTCGGACACCGGAAGTGTTCCGGGTGATTTCGGAGAAAACCGGAGAGCCGGAGGGTTACCGGAACCCCCCCGGGAGAAGTAATGGGCCATATGGGCCTTAGTGGAGAGAGAGGGGCAGCCAAGGTGGGCCCGCGCCTCTCCCCCCTGGTCCGAATTGGACTAGGAGAGGGGGGCGGCGCCCCCCTTTCCTTCTCCCCTCCCCACTTCTTTCCCCCTCCTAGTAGGAGTCCTACTCCTACTAGGAGGAGGACTCCTCCTTGGCGCGCCATAGGGTGGCCGGCCGGCCTCCTCCCCTTGCTCTTTATATACGGGGGCAGGGGGCACCCCTAGACACACAAGTTGATCCACGTGATCATATTCTTAGCCGTGTGCGGTGCCCCCTTCCACCATAGTCCTCGATAATATTGTAGCGGTGCTTAGGCGAAGCCCTGCGACGGTAGTACATCAAGATCGTCACCACGCCGTCGTGCTGACGGAACTCTTCCCCGACACTTTGCTGGATCGGAGTCCAGGGATCGTCATCGAGCTGAACGTGTGCTAGAACTCGGAGGTGCCGTAGTTTCGGTGCTTGATCGGTCGGGCCGTGAAGACGTACGACTACATCAACCAAGTTAACGCTTCCGTTGTCGATCTACAAGGGTACGTAGATCACACTCTCCCCTCTCGTTGCTATGCATTCACCATGATCTTGCGTGTGCGTAGGAATTTTTTTGAAATTACTACGAAACCCAACAATATCACTCTTAAAATAAAAATGACAGAAGTTCTTGTGAGCGCTAAAGTTTCTGTTTTTTACAGCAAGTTCAACAAGACTTTCCCCAAGTCTTCCCAATGGTTCTACTTGGCACAAACACTAATTAAACACAAAAAACACAATCAAAACAAAGGCTAGATAATTTATTTATTACTAAACAGGAGCAAAAATAAAGGAATAAAAATAAAAATGGGTTGCCTCCCAACAAGCGCTATCGTTTAACGCCCCTAGCTAGGCATAAAAGCGAGGATAGATCTAGGTATTGCCGTAGTAATAAGATAGATCGGTGAAAATCATTTCATATTCTCTACGTTCGGCAGCAAGTTTTCTTTGAGGCAAGAAAAAGTAATCAAAAGGGCTAAATTTAATAGGACAGAAGTCCCCAAGATCAATTTTAGGAGGGATAGATTCCTCTTTTGGCCCTTCGTATTGTACAACCAATTCATCATTATAAGCATTCTTTTGACAGAACCTTGTGAGCCTAAACTCAAGAGAGCACCCTAGCTCGTTATTCTGAATAGCCAAATCATCATTAAGTTCAGAGATTCTATTAATTAAAATATTGATTGGCACCTTTTTTCTAAGGTTTTCATTAAAAGCAACATAATCAAGGGATTGAAAGCGCATAATTTCTTCTTGATTGAAGAGGATAGATTCTATGGGAGGACGACTAGCGTCCACCCTATAGTGCGCAAAGATTTCTTTGGCTTCTTTTATTATAAATCTAAATTCATGAGCCAAAAAGATAGTAGCGACACGCTTAACAGAAGAATGCTCGATATTAGAAAATTCTAGGAAAATTCTTTGTATAGATGGGTGCATATGCATAAATTGCATTTCAAGTTCAACGATAAGCATGGCAATAGCGTCCGCAAGACTACTAGTTCTATGAAGAATAGAACTGCCCATAGAGGGCAAAGCACCGGCACAAGTAAAGAAATCTTGAATAACTCATTTTCCAATAATATTACCACTATCGATTCGATATCTTTTTGTATGGTAGGTAGGGGGTTCTTCAGTCGGAGCATCCCAATTTTCTATGACATTGTTATGGCCCATATTGGCGATAACTTCCCCAATTTCAGACATAACGACAAGCAAGCAAACTAGCACACGAGCAAACAAAAGGCAAGCGGAAAGGAGAGGGAGGATAGAAAGAGAGATGGCGAATAAAACGGCAAGGGTGAAGTTGGGGAGAGGAAAACGAGAGGCAAATGGTAAATAATGTAATGCGAGAGATAGGGATTGTGATGGGTACTTGGTATGTTGACTTTTTGCGTAGACTCCCCGGCAACGGCGCCAGAAATCCTTCTTGCTACCTTTGAGCTTGCGTTGGTTTTCCCCGAAGAGGAAGGGATGATGCAGCAAAGTAGCGTAAGTATTTCCCTCAGTTTTTGAGAACCAAGGTATCAATCCAGTAGGAGGCCACGCTCAAGTCCCTCGTACCTGCACAAAAGATAGCTACTCGCAACCAACGCGATTAGGGGTTGTCAATCCCTTCACGGTCACTTACGAGAGTGAGATCTGATAGATATAATATTTTTGGTATTTTTGGTATAAAGATGCAAAGTAAAAAGTAAAGGCAAAGTAAAAAAGCAAAGCAAGATTAAAGTGATGGAGATTGATATGATGAGAATAGACCCGGGGGCCATAGGTTTCACTAGTGGCTTCTCTCAAGAGCATAAGTATTCTACGGTGGGTGAACAAATTACTGTTGAGCAATTGACAGAATTGAGCATAGTTATGAGAATATCTAGGCATGATCATGTATATAGGCATCACGTCCGTGACAAGTAGACCGAAACGATTCTGCATCTACTACTATTACTCCACTCATCGACCGCTATCCAGCATGCATCTAGAGTATTAAGTTAAAAACAGAGTAACGCCTTAAGCAAGATGACATGATGTAGAGAGATAAATTCATGCAATATGAAATAAACCCCATCTTTGTTATCCTCGATGGCAACGATGCAATACGTGCCTTGCTGCCCCTTCTGTCACTGGGAAAGGACACCGCAAGATCGAACCCAAAGCTAAGCACTTCTCCCATGGCAAGAACTACCAATCTAGTTGGCCAAACCAAACAGATAATTCGAAGAGACTTGCAAAGATAACCAATCATACATAAAGAATTCAGAGAAGATTCAAATATTATTCATAGATAGACTTGATCATAAACCCACAATTCATCGGTCTAACAAACACACACAAAAAAGAAGATATTACATCGAATAGGTCTCCACAAGAGAGGGGGAGAACTTTGTATTTGAGATACAAAAAGAGAGAAGAAGCCATCTAGCTACTAACTATGGACCGAAGGTCTGAGGTAAACTACTCACACTCTTCAATCGGAGAGGCTTATGATTTGTTAGAAAGCCCTCCGTTGATGACGGCCCTTCTCCGGCGGAGCTCCGGAACAGGCCCCAAGATGGGATCTCGTGGATTACAGAAAGTTGCGGGCAGTGTGGAATTAAGGTTTTGGCTCCCGTTTCTGATCGTTTGGGGGTACGTAGGTTATATATAGGAGGAAGAGTACGTTTGGTTGGAGCATCGAGGGGCCCACGAGGCAGTGGGGCGCGCCCTAGGGTGGGCGCCCCTCCACCCTCGTGACCCCTCTCTGATGCTTTTGGCATAGGGTCCAAGTCTCCTGGATCACGTTTCAGGTAGAAAATCACGTTCCCGAAAGTTATTCCGTTTTGGACTCCGTTTGATATTCCGTTTCTTCGAAACACTGAAATAGGCAAAAAACAACAATTCTGGGCTGGGCCTCCGGTTAATAGGTTAGTCCCAAAAATAATATAAAAGTGGAAAATAAAGCCCAATATAGTCCAAAACAGTAGATAATATAGCATGGAGCAATAAAAAATTATAGATACGTTGGAGACGTATCAGGGATCTATTGCATTAGGGGTTGTCTTTCTTTATTTGGTTCTGTAGTCGGACCTTGATTGTATCTGGTTGATGTAATGCTATATTTATGTTTTGTGTGAAGTGGCGATTGTAAGCCAACTCTTTATCCCTTCTTATTCAGTAATGGGATGTGTAAAGATTACCCCTCTTGCGACATGCCTACTATGCGGTTATGCCTCTAAGTCGTGCTTCGACATGTGGGAGATATAGCCGCATTGTGGGTGTTACAGTCACTTTATATTGCCACTTGTGATATGGACCTTTATTATGCAGTCTGTCGCTTTTATTTCTTCCATATCACACGATCGTATAAAGCTTATTTTCTCCCACACTAATAAGTCATACATATTTAGAGAGCAATTTTTATTGCTTGCATTGATGACAACGTACTTGGAGGATCTTACTCAATCCATAGGTAGGTATGGTGGACTCTCATGGCGAAACTGGTTTAAGGGTGTTTGGAAGCACAAGTAGTATCTCTACTTGGTGCAAAGAATTTTGCTAGCATGAGGGGTAAAGGCAAGCTCAATCTTGTTGGATGATCCATGACAATATAATTTATCTCAGATGTAAGAAAACATAACCCATTACGTTGTCTTCCTTGTCCAACGTCAACCCTTTAGCATGTCATATTTTAGTGAGTGCTCACAATCATAAAAGATGTCCAAGATAGTGTATTTATATGTGAAGACCTCTCATTCTTTATTACTTCCTATTAATTGCAACCATGACCAAAACTATGTTTGTGAACTCTCAACAACTTTTATTCATCATACTCTTTCTATGTGAGCTCGTTACTCTCCATAAAATCCATATGATCTCTTTGTTTCTTTTTATTCTTTCTCTTTTATTTTATTCACTCAAGATCATGGAAAAATAATCAAGCCCTTGACTCAACACTAATCTTTATTATATATAGCTCACGGACTCGATTACATAGAAGGACCATAAAGCAAAACTCACAACTAGATCATACTAAGAACTTTTATTCTACTAGATCAAAATATTATCAAAAGTATCGAACTAAGAAAAGCGGTAAAGATAAAAGTGATGGTGATACGATACCGGGGCACTCCCCCAAGCTCGACAGTTGCCAAGGGCAGTGCCCATACCCATGTGATTATATCTTTCTTTTTGGGGATGGTGATGTGATATTCTTGGCGATGATGCCCCTCAGGATATGATTTTCCTCCTCGAGCTTATTGACTTGCTGCTTGAGGTCCATTATTTCCTTTGGAAGCTTTCCTGTAATAGCCAAAGTTTCCCTGCACCCAAGGGTGATGCATAGCTGCGGGAGAACCAGTGACACTCCTTTTCATATTCTCATAAGAAAGAAATCTAACATTGGAAGGGATAACCAAGTTTGGAATAGCCGAGCTCTGCTGTTCCCCCATTGTGAATCCAGCTCAGAAGCGGGAAGTGACTTCTTGATCTTCCACCATGGCATCTATCCTCTTCAAATCAGCCTCCATCTCTTCCTCCGTTGCTGGCCCAAAGTGGTCAACATTGTTGTTTGTCATTGATCTCGGTGCCGGAGACACCCGGCTCTCCCCGACTGACTCTTGCGAAGACATCTTGCTCTAATCTGCAGCAGCAACAGCTCGAAACACAAACATATGATAATTGCGTGATACAGGAGTCAAAACCTTCAGGAGATTATATAATGAATTTTTACCGACCAAAATACGCAACGTGTAAGAAAACGGAGTCCGGAGAGCACACGAGGTAGGGGGCGCGCCCAGGGGGTAGGGCGAGCCCTCCACCCTCGTGGAGCCCTCGTGTCCTTCCCGGACTACTTCTTATTTTTCTATTTTTCTAAATATTCCAAAATGGAAGAAAATTGCCATTAGAACTGTTTTGGAGTCGGTTTACTTACCGTACCACATACCTATTCCTTTTCGGAGTCTGAAACGTTCCGGAAAGTGTCCCTTATGTATTCCTCTGGGGTTACGGTTTCAATAACATTGGTTTCAAAATTTATAGGATTACCTGAGATATAATGTTTAATTCTTTGACTGTTCACCACCTTCGGATTTGTGCCTTCGAAGTTGTTGATTTTTATGGCACCGGAACGATAGACCTCCTTGATAATGTAAGGACCTTCCCATTTAGAGAGAAGTTTTCCTGCAAAAAATCTTAAACGAGAGTTGTATAGCAATACATAATCACCTACATTAAACTCACGCTTTTGTATTATTTTGTCATGCCATCTTTGAACTTTTTCTTTAAACAATTTGGCATTCTCGTAGGCCTGGGTTCTCCATTCATCAAGTGAGCTAATGTCGAATAACCTTTTCTCACCGGCAAGTTCGAAATCATAATTGAGCTCTTTAATAGCCCAATAAGCCTTATGTTCTAGTTCGAGAGGTAAATGACATGCTTTTCCATTAACCATTTTATACGGAGACATACCCATAGGATTTTTATATGCAGTTCTATAGGCCCATAATGCATCATCAAGTTTCTTGGACCAATTCTTTCTAGATCTATTAACAGTCTTTTGCAAAATTAATTTGAGTTCTCTATTACTCAATTCTACTTGACCACTAGACTGTGGGTGATAAGGAGATGCAATTCTATGATTAACATCATATTTAGCAAGCATTTTACGGAAAGCACCATGAATAAAATGTGAACCACCATCAGTCATTAAATATCTAGGGACTCCAAACCTCGGAAAAATAACTTCTTTAAGCATCTTAATACGGGTGTTATGATCAGCACTACTAGTTGGAATAGCTTATACCCACTTAGTAACATAATCAACAACAACTAAAATATGTGTATATCCATTAGAGGCAGGAAAAGGTCCCATATAATCAAAGCCCCAAACATCAAAGGGTTCAATAACAAGTGAATAATTCATAGGCATTTCTTGATGTCTACTAATATTACCAATTCTTTGACATTCATCACAAGATACAACAAACTTACGGGCATCCTTGAAGAGAGTAGGTCAATAAAAACCGGAATGCAATACCTTATGTGCAGTTCTATCTCCAGCGTGGTGTCCTCCATAAGCTTCGGAGTGACACTTGCGTATGATCTGTTCCTGTTCATGCTCAGGTACACAACGTCTAATAACACCATCTACTCCTTCTTTATAAAGATATGGGTCATCCCAAAAGTAATGTCTCAAATCATAGAAGAACTTTTTCTTTTGCTGGTATGTAAAGCTAGGTGGTATAAATTTAGCAACAATGTAATTAGCATAATCAACATACCATGGAGCAGTGTGAGAAGCATTTATGACATTTAGTTGTTCATCAGGAAAGCTATCATCAATAGGTAGTGGGTCATAAAGAACATTTTCGAACCTAGACAAGTTGTCTGCAACAGGGTTCTCAGCTCCCTTTCTATCAATAATATGTAAATCAAATTCTTGTAGCAAGAGAACCCATCTAATAAGTCTAGGTTTAGAATCTTTCTTTTCCATAAGATATTTAATAGCAGCATGATCCGTGTGAATAGTTACTTTAGAATCAACAATATAAGGTCTGAACTTATCACAAGCAAATACAACTGCTAATTTTTTTGCAGTAGTAGCATAATTTCTCTGAGCATTGTCTAGAGTTTTACTAGCATATTGAGTACCATTTAATTTCTTATCAACTCTTTGCCCTAGAACAACACCTACAACATAATCACTAGCATCACACATAATTTCAAAAGGTAAATTCCAATCAGGTGGTTGAACAATAGGTGCAGAGATCAATGCTTTCTTAAGTATTTCAAATGCTTCTACACAATCATCATCAAAGACAACAAATGGTATATCTTTTTGTAATAAATTAGTCAGAGGCCGAGAAATTTTTGAGAAGTCCTTAATGAACCTCCTATAAAAACCGGCATGACCAAGGAAACTTCTTTACTCATCATCTGTTTGCAGTGTCCTATGTGACAGACATCTTCTCATCACTTGTTCTCCTCAATATAAGACCCAGTCTAACTCTATGCTCCAGCTTTGCCCATTCTACTGTCACATATCCCTCTATTCTAGATTACTTTCTTCATGGCCCCAAAGGAGACTATGAAACTCTATTCCATTCCATTAACCATTAAATCGTTTGTGATTGTTGGCACTTTCTCCTATTATTACTTCGATGACTGACATGGTTCTGTTTTCTTCTTTGCACGTCTCTGCCGGCACATAATCTGTCGGGATTCAATGTCTGCTTGAAGTCCCATTCATCATCATCAGAGGGATCCCCACTAAATGCGGAGTAATATCATTTCATTCAGAATCTATTGATCAAACCAGCAAACATCTATTCTTCTTCACTTAAATCCTAAGATAATATATTAGGTAAGACTATATGCCACCTCTCATTGCAATTCTTTGCCGAACAGTTTTAGGTGGGATGCAAGTTGCTATTGACATTAACACCCCAAGATTGCATACTGTCTATAAGCAAAAGTATCCGACTCGTGTTGACGTCGTTGACTCAGCGTATTTTAGTTCCATATTGGTCCAACTATGCTATTGATCACTCTCAGCTGACCATGTATTTGCAAGAAACTAATTCTCATGCGAGGATAAATCACATACTAATACACAGCTTCACAATTGGTGTTATCGTTTGTAGTCATTCTACCTGACTATCTCTCAGCTATTCCTGATTCGCGTATAAAATCGGCACACGGTGCCTAGTACTCTACTATCTCTTTTAGTAGGCGCTACAATACTGTTACTCTGAGACGTTAAATCTATCAAATGAACTCTTCTCTGTATCATTCCTCTATAACGAATAATCTTTTGCAATAGAACCATCATATTTGGCAAATTCTCTTTTTTCTTTCTATATCGAATTTCTTAGTTTAGTTCGATATCTACCTCCTTTTTTAAGGGACAACCAATTCCGAGTACGGACAGGAGCGTACCGCATTATTGACTCTGCAGAAACGGGATTAGTATAAATGCTTGAGTTACTATGAGCCTACCAAAGGGTGTAGTCTTTAGATCAGTCTCCTTCTTATCCACTTCTCTGTCTTTCATCTTTGAGAGTGTGATTTCAGCGTGACCCTGTTTCTGACTTCACCTTTCCCTTGCTCCTGTTGACTCGATGATCAACAGACATAGCTCACGCGTATGTGTTTTGGCATCTTTTTCCAAATTCTATTGTTTGTGTGACTGTAGCGACCCACCACAGCCGAATGGTCAAGGGCCTCTTCTGTGTCTTTCATAGTGGTCCCATTCCCCTGTGCGTCTCTTCTGGTTAATGTTCTGACCCACAGTACTACCTAACGTTCCTGCTCACTCGCGACTTAGGCTTTACATCTGACATCACAACATGTCAGGCGAGCTTTTCATTACGCGAACTCAACGAACCACTCGTGTATTCGAATCCAAATGTGTCCAAGACGAGAACATTATTCAGATCTAGAATCAGTGGTCTTAAGGCCATCTAATACGGTAACAGCGGAAGGCTTGGAAGATAAAGTGAGTCCATCAACTCCAACGCATAGCTGAGCTGCATGGCAACGACCTAACGAACCTTACTCCTCGTCTGAAAAGTCTGCAACATAATACGTTGCAGCCCGAAAACGGGTCAGCACATGGAATATGCTGGCAAAGTAACACAGTAGAGCAAGAACAGAATAATGCTATCACTACATGCATATTTGGCTGGTGGAAAGCTCTATGGTTACAGTTTTGCGAAAAGCCAATTTTTCCCTACAACAAAGGAATAGATTTTAATTTAACTATCATGGTAGTTGAAACATCATTGAGAAGGTTCCTCCAACTCAATCCCAATTAAAGTGATTAACAACCCAACAATATTAATTAAAATGATGAGATACTTGTGATAACCCAAGTACTAGATACTCAAGATTGTCCATAACCGGGGACACGGCTAACCATGATTAGTTTACACTCTGCAGAGGTTTGCGCACTTTTCCCCACAAGACTCGATCGCCTCCGTTGGATTTCTCGCACTACATGGTGTTTGAGAAACGGATGACCGAGACACAGTCTTTCAGAAACATTAACTCTCTACTCCGGACAGACCATACCAAACCTACATCCCACTACCTGCTGATCTGCCTCTTCAAGAGCTTCACGTAACTTACTCAACTATGCTAGAGCCCATAATAGCTTGTGGCTGCACACGGAAGTTTCTAGCATGAATCATCTCAGTTCCCTTTGAGCCTGGGTGGCGGTCCATAGGAAGATCACACGGGTACTCTAGGATTTCCAAAAATACAGGCAACACTGGGTACTCCAGGTGCCTCAATCCACCCAGTTGTTTGATTAAGTTGCCACCTTAAGTTGAACCATTAATTAACAAGCTCACATCTGTCATGGATTTCACTCAAACCCAAACCACGTCTACGAGCATAGCATAGCATAGCATAGTAATATAAGCAACACGTAGAGTAACTCCCAAGGGTTTGAATATAACAGGGCAATAGGTTCTACCTCATCAACTACTTCCCAACCCACAAGTTAATGACATCCTAATCATGCAATGTTTGAGGATTGGAACTAATGCATAAAACTAGGTGATAAAGGGGTATAATCAAAGTGTTACTTGCCTTGCTGATGATCTGCGAAACCTAGGGACTTGTAGTAGCACGCTTCGCATTCCGGGTGTTCTATCGCAAGCAAACAATAGCATACATAAGTAACAAGCAATGATGCACAAGCAAAACTCAAAGAAAAGAGGTTGACCAGGAAGTTCAAATTAAGAACCCCGGTTCGCAAAAAGAATCAAATCAAACGGAGCAACGAAACTCAAACGGCGAAAGAAAGAAGCTTCGTTTACTAATCTGAAACTAGGTCAAATTTTACAGTAGCAAAAACTTGTTTGAGTTGGTTAAACGGAAAGAGGGTCTCGAGACGAAACTCTAGGCGCTTGAATTGCCTGATTCCGACTAACGAGCGAAAAGATAAACAGAAACTAAGATCGGATCAGAAATCACGATCAGAAAAAATCGCGGAATAAATCCGATAAAAGAAAACTCACGAATAGACTGACGAACGAGCGTTCGTTAGCTGTAACTAATGGGCAAAAAACCGTTCGTTAATCTCTGATCTCTTACTTTTTTTTCATCGGCAATATTTTTTTTTTTTTGTTTTTTTCCAAGGCTCTTCTTTTCTTGTGTCATCAGCGAACGTTCTCCAATCTACTATCTGATGTCTAGCCCAACCGAGGAAAAAACTGCGAGTATTGCGCGAAAAATAACGGTATCTAGTGTTTTCAAAAAAAAAACTCGATCGGTTTTAAATAAACCCGGCGGCGGTATCTCCAAAGGTGCCGTTCTTACTTCCGGCGGAGGGGCGGCTCCGGCTATTTGGCGGTTGTTGCTTTCTTTAGTAGTTTCATCATAGGGCAGCGGCGTTGTGCCTTCCAATTCTCTCTTCTTTCTGATCCAATTAGAAGGGACTGGGCCGGCTTGAGTCGTTCTCGGCGTGTATGCTTTATAAGGTGTTATGGTGCACTCCCTATTTCTTCATCATCTAAGCAGGAACAACCATTTTTCTTTTAGGCTACAAGAATGAGCTAGGTATTTATAATCTTAATGAACTTTTCATGCTACCGTGGACTGCGTGGCTACTGTGCATTTTGTAGCGGTCTGCTCTTTTAAGTGTGCATCATGGTATGCAGTGGCGTGTGGGTGGATGGGAGTTGGCGGCGTATATAAAGGTGGCGCGGCTGGAGAGCGGCCTGTCGGCTGGGCCGGCCGAAACTTTTTAAATAATTTCGCCGACGAAATAAAATCCTAGAAAAATAAATAAAAATCTAAAAATGCCAAAATAAATTTTCACCGTCTAAATAAAATATTTAGAACGAGATGAACATTTTCTTGGCCCTAAAATGCAATTTTGAAAAACGTGCAATTTTTCTAATGCAAACAAAATTGCAATAAAATCCAAATAAAACAAATATTTGATTTTAATATTTTTCCTCCAATATTTCAATTACCTTGGAGAAGTCATATTATCTCCTCTCATATATGTTAGTATGAAATATTTTTGGAGAGAAAATAATTAAAACCAAAAATCCTCGTTTCAAAATTTGATAAAGATCAAATTTGAAAACCGGGAAATCCCCAACTCTCTCCGAGGGTCCTTGAGTTGCTTAGGATTTTTGAGGATCTCGAGACGAAATGCGAATAAAATATGATATGCATGGATGACTATGTATAACATTCCAAATTGAAAATTTGGGATGTTACAAACCTACCCCCTTATGATGAATCTCGCCCTCGAGATTCGGGTTGGCTAGAGAATAGGTGTGGGTGGTCTTTGCGAAGATCATCCTCTCGTTCCCATGTGGCTTCATCCTCGGTATGGTGGTTCCACTGAACTTTACAAAACTTGATAACCTTACTGCGGGTGACTCTGCTGGCAAACTCAAGAATCTTAACTGGTTTTTCCTCATAGGTCAAATCACTGTCCAACTGAATCGCCTCCAGGGGTACTGTATCTCTTAGCGGTATATCTGCCATCTCCGCATGACACTTCTTCAGCTGTGAAACGTGAAACATGTCATGAACTCCTGACAATCCCTCGAGTAACTCCAACTTGTAGGCAACTTCTCCCATCCGTTCCAAAATACGATAAGGTCCTACAAATCTCGGGGCTAACTTTCCCTTAACTCCAAAACGTTTCACTCCTCGCAAGGGTGATACTCACAGATATGCTCGTTCTCTAATTTCATAGGTTACCTCCTTGCATTTTGAGTCAGCATAACTCTTCTGCCTGGACTGAGCAATCTTCAGTCTGTCATGAATCAATTTAACCTTCTCCTCAGACTCTTTGATCAAGTCTGGTCCAAACAACTGTCGGTCTCCTACCTCGTCCCACATCAACGGTGTTCTGCACCTTCGTCCATACTAGGGCTTCAAACGGTGCCATCTTCAAACTGGCTTGATAGCTATTGTTGTATGAAAACTCTGCGTATGGCAAATTGTCATCCCAACTAGATCCATAATCTATAGCGAC
>NW_024113701.1:0-106584 GCF_003073215.2 Triticum urartu
TGTATAAGGTTTTCCCTAGTAAGTGAGGTGCAGTGGCTAGCATGCTTCTTGTTGCCCCCTTCGGGGAGCATTTGAAGTACGTCGTCCAGATGCACTTTGCCCGGGAAGAAGCCACCAACAATACAACAGAGTATGAAGGGCTCCTTGGCGGGCTCAGGATTGCAGTAGAATTGGGAATTAAAAAGCTGATCACTCGAGGAGATTCACAACTTATGGTGAGACAAGTCAACAAGGATTACCAATGCCCATTTATGGAAACATACGTTGAGGAAGTAAGTAGAATGGAGGAGCACTTTGACGGGTTGCAAACAGAGCACGTACCCCGTGCGGAAAACAGCATAGCTGATCACCTTTCAAAGTGTGCTACACAGAAGCTTCCTGTGGAACAAGGAACTTTTGTTCTCCATCTCTCTCAACCCTCCGTATCACCAGCCAGAATGTCTCGGAAGAGGAGAGAGTTGGACTACGGTAAGCCTCTCCCAGCATAGCCATCCGCTCCGGGAAGAGACCCTGCCAGAAACAACTCCTCAAAGCCTACCAGACCACCCCCTCCAGCCGGGCCTATGGACCCCGCGTACGAGGCTGGTGCTCCCGCAGCAGAGGAGGTGCCGCTAGTCCTCGTTGCCGAGCCTCAGGCTCCAACTTGGGCAATGCGCATTGTCCACTTCCTCCAAACCGGATAACTCCCTGGCAACCAAGATAAAGCTGAAAGAGTAGCCCAGAGAGCCGATATGTATCAGTTTGTCGATGATACTCTATACAGAAGAAGGCCCAACAGTGTGAAATTGAAGTGTGTTTGCTGGGAGGAAGGAAAGGAACTGCTGGCTAAGATTCACAAAGGAATGTGCGGCTCACACATTGGATCAAGGGCATTAGTTGGGAAAGCATTACAGCAAGGATTCTATTGGCCCACAGCCCTCCAAGATGTAGTTGAGCTTGTCATGAAATGTGAAGCCTGTTAGTTCCATTCCACGAGAACACACCTGCCTGCCCAAGCCCTTGAGAGAATCCCTCTACCATGGCCATTTTCGGTCTAGGGGCTCGATATCCTCGGCCCCTTCCCCTGAGCAATTGGGGGCTTTGAATTCTTGTTCATTGCCATCGACAAGTTTGCAAAGTGGCTGGAAGTGACTGCCATGAGAAAGGTGACTGCTCATTCAGCTATCAAGTTCTTGAAAGAATTGGTGTGTCGCTTCGGAGTTCCAGCAAGGATCATTACAGACAACAGCACCCATTTCACGAGCCATGACTTCATGCAATACATTCAGACCCTTGGATGAAAAATATCATTCGCTTCTGTGGCACACCCACAGAGCAATGGAGAAGCTGAGAGGGCGAACACTGAAGAACTTTCGATACGCTGCAGAAGCACGGCAGGCGGTGGATTGAGGAGCTGACAGTAGTTCTCTGGTCCCTCAAAATGACACCTAACCGAGCTACCGGGTAGACTCCCTTCTCACTGGTCTACGGGGCAGAAGCAGTTATCCCCACGGAACTCATTTACGGACACCCTCGAGTGCTTGCCTCTGATGAAGTAGTGCAAGATCAGCACCGGCGTGACGACACCGTGCTACTTGAGGAGAACCGTCTCCGGCCTACTACATGTGTTGCATGCTACCAGCAAGCCCTGTGTTGCTATCATAGACACAGGGTTCGTGCCCGGTGTTTTGAGGAAGGTGACCTTGTCCTTAGGCGCGTTCAGTCCGCCAAGGGTACACACAAGCTGGCACCGAAGTGGGAAGGCCCTTACTGGGTGGCACGAGTCACCAGACTAGGCGCACTCCGTCTAGAGACCGGGGATGGCACACAGTTGCAAAACTCATGGAATATTGAGCATTTTCGTAAGTACTACCCGTAAGGTGCGAGGCTGCCGGGCACTGCCCGACAGCCACCCTTTTGTATAGGCCTAGACCCAGTTCCATGTAACCCCTTGTACGAAGCCGGGACGATGACTCCGTGCAAGATAAAATAAAGAAGTGTTGTGGGGGGCCCGATCGAGATCGCATGCATGCACGAGCACACCCAGATCACTGCATAAGCATTTCATGAGCATTTGCATATGCATATAGATAGGATTGCATCCTTCATTCATTCTCATCCTCATGGAGTTGCGGGTTCGTGCCGTGAACTTGTCCATTACTGTTCTGTAAGCTATAACTTGTGCATAGAGAAACCTCGCCGTTCTCTTGGAACTAGGGTGCTCCAATCCTTAGCTCGAACGCAGCTTCGGCCTGGATGGTCGCAGTGGCCCTTGGTGAAAAGGGAGTGGGCAGGGGGCTGGCGCCTCAGTTTGTTCCCGGCAGACATGGTTCTCCGGCAGACGAGAAGGGTGCCGGCAGGATATCCTGCTGGGGAAAACTCCTTTAATTACAGTAAAGAGGCACTCCACCTCTACATAGACATATACATGCACAGGTTCCCGGCAAGGTTTATATCTTTCATTGATGCAAGTACATGTGTTACAGAACACAAAAATGGACTTGAGAGATTACATTATTTGAATTAAAATTTGGCGATTGCCTACGAGTTTAAGATTGAAAAAACATAAGTGCTCCGTAATTCCCTTTCCTGTCCCTCTCCTCCTAGGCACAATCGTCGAAGGCGAGGAGGACAAAAGGAGCGCCAGAGGGAATGGAAGCATGAGGGAACGCCTCGATGGAGAGCACGGCGGAAGGCGGCCCCGTCAACTACCGTCACCAGGGCCAGTTGGATTTGGCAGGGCTAGCGGAGCTGCAGCCCGAGAGGAAGCCTGCCAGGGTCCAGCTGGAAGACTGTTGGAGGAGCCCGACAACACCATCCTCACCTCTGCATCCAAGTCCCCGGCAAATCACATTGCCGGGGAAGAGGCGTAGATGCATATGGTGGTACTGCACCCTAATGAAGATGTTGCGGGCGATGATCAGCTAGAGTCAGAGTCGTCGCTCCTCCGCTCGCTACCATCGTCATCACCGTCGTTGTCCTCCTCGTCGCTTTCGCTCAAGGAGGAGCTTTCATCGTTGGTCGAGCTCTCCAAGCAGCACCCTAAGTGGCCTACCCCGAGCGCCTGAAGATCTTGACGAGGAGCAGGCCACTCTCCATTATTTTGAAATGGAGAATGTGCCCCTCCGAGAAGCTGTGGGCACGAGCGAAGGTCTTCCAGCCACGACAAAGATAAATTACATGTGGGGCGGGGAAATCGACGTCAACCCACATGCTTCCATTCTCGTAGCCCCTCATGTGTAGCCTCAGAGCGTGCGGTTGCTCGAGCTCCATCTCCCTGGCAAAGAAGGTTGGAAGACGAAGGTGACCACACAAGGGCTTATATAGCCTGATGATGAACTCTCGCGGTTGATCCCTGACGTCGCCTTCCATCGGAGGAAGAGCCGCCAGCGGGGGCACAGCCGAGGAGCTCCCTCATCCTCCTGCTCCTCGGGCACCATGGCGGCCTCGACTGCACCCCCTCCACCCTCCTCTTGCAGCGGGCTCTGCTGCCTCAGGATCTAGAGGAGGAGGGATACGCTGCCGAGTGGAAGCCCTCGTCACCACTGTCGAGACACTACTGCGCCCTTGCCCCCTCACCATCACTAACAAGAATTGTGGAGAAGGAGAGGTATGTGCAAAGGGGTACTGCCTTCGCCTCTTTTAATAAAGGGGACGAGTGTAACACCCACGATGCGGCTATATCTCCCACGTGTTGGAGCACGACTTAGAGGCATAACCGCATAGTAGGCATGTCGCAAGAGGTGTAATCTTTACACATCCCATGTACTGAATAAGAAAGGGATAAAGAGTAGGCTTACAATCGCCACTTCACACAATACATAAATATCAAGGTCCGACTGCGGAACCAAATAAAGAAAGACAACCCCTAATGCTAGATCCCTGATCGCCCTGGCTAGGCTCCACTACTGATCAACTGGGAACGAAACGACACAACGAACAAGATCTTCATCGAGCTCCCATCTGAGCTCGGTTGCGTCACCTCCACTGACATCATCGGTACCTGCATTTGGTTTTGGAAGTACCTGTGAGTCACGGGGACTCAGCAATCTCGCACCCTTGCGATCAAGACTATTTAAGCTTAAAAGGTAGGAAAGGGTAGTGAGGTGGAGCTGCAACAAGCACTAGAATATATGGTGTCTAACTTACGCAAATGAGAGCGAGAAGAGAAGCAAAGCACGGTCGTGAACTAGAAGTGATCAAGAAGTGATCCTGTAGCTACCTATGTTCAAGCATAACACGAGACCGTGTTCTCTTCCCGGACTCCGCCGAAAAGAGACCATCACGGCTACACAAGTTGTTGATTCATTTTAATTAAGTTAAGTGTCAGGTTTTCTACAACCGAACATTAACAAATTCCCATCTTCCCATAACCGCGAGCATTGTCCCAACTTAGCCCATCACAAGCTCTCGCAGTCAATGAAGGATATTCCTTCTCCCAAGATGACCCGATCAGACTCGGAATCTCGGTTACAAGACCTTTCGACAATGGTAAAACAATACCAGCAAAGCCACCTGAATGTGCCGACAAATCCCGATAGGAGCTGCTCATATCTCGTTCTCAGGGCACACTGGATTATCCAAACTTCCGGTAGGCCAGCCCAGAGTTGCCCCTGGTGGCCATCGGTGGCTGATAAGTTGGACCAACACTCAGAGGAGCACTGGCCCGGGGGTTTAAAATAAAGATGATTCTTGAGTCTATAGAACCCAAGGGAAAAGGCTTAGGTGGCAAATGGTAAAACCAAGGTTGGGCCTTGCTGGAGGAGTTTTATTCAAGGCGAACTGTCAAGGGGTTCCCATTATAACCCAACCGCGTAAGGAACAAAAAATCAAGGAACATAACACCAGTATGACGGAAATTAGGGCGGCAAGAGTGGAACAAAACACCAGGCATAAGGCCGAGCCTTCCACCCTTTACCAAGTATATAGATGCATTAAAGTAACAAGATATAATAATGATATCCCAACAACATCCATGTTTCAACATGGAACAAACTCCATCTTCACCTGCAACTAACAACGCTATAAGAGGGGCTGAGCAAAGCGGTAACATAGCCAAACAACGGTTTGCTAGGACAAGGTGGGCTAGAGGCTTGACATGGAAATATGGGAGGCATGATATAGCAAGTGGTAGGTATCGCAGCATAGCAAAAGAGCGAGCAACTAGCAAGCAAAGATAGAAGTGATTTCGAGGGTATGGTCATCTTGGATGCAAAGTTCTCCGAGTTGACGATAGCTTGATCCTCGTAAGCATACTCAACGGGTTCCTCAATCGCGTACTCGTTTCCCGGCTCTACCCAAAGCAAGAACACAAGCAAAGGAAGCAAAAATCAACCACGGTGCAATGCGCAAGCAACATGATGCAAAACATGACATGGTATGCGGGATGTGATATGCAATGCATGTGCGTGCTCCGGAAGGAAAAGATTGAACCAGGCCTCAACTTGGCAAACCAAGTGTGGCGCTGGAAAGATGAGTTGATTTAGGTCAAAATCGATATAAAGATCTGTAACACCCTCGATGCGACTATAGCTCCCACATGTCGAGGCACGACTTAGAGACATAATCGCATTGAAGGCATATGTCGCAAGTTAGGCAATCTTCACAACATCCCATGTAATAATAATAAAAGGGGAGATAACATAGTTGGCTTACACTCGCCACGTCAATCAAGTACATAAATAACATTACATCATCCAAACACTCATGGCCCGACTACGGCGCCAAAATAAAAGAGAACCCAACATGCGACAACGGTCCCGTTCACCCCCAACTGGGCACCACTACTGATCGTCGGGAAAGGAAACATAGTATCGTTGAGAGTCTTCGTCGAACTCCCACTTGAGCTCGTATGCGTCTCCTGGAGCGGAATCATCAGGCCCTGCATCTGGTGTAATAGTAATCTGTGAGTCACAGGGACTCAGCAATCTCGCACCCTCGCGATCAAGACTATTTGAGCTTATAGGAATGGCAAGGTGAAATATGAGTGGAGCTGCAGCAAGCAACTAGCAAATATGGTGGTTAACTTATTCGCAAAGGAGAGCGAGAAGAGGAGGCAAAGCGCGAGCGAGAAACTAGAGAGCAACCTGCGCAAACATTACTCCAACACCGTGTCCACTTCCCGGACTCCACCGAGAAGAGGCCATCACGGTAACACACTCAGTTGATTCATTTTAATTAATTAAGGTTCAAGTTATCTACAACCGGACATTAACAAATTCCCATATGCCCATAACCGTGGGCACGGCTTTCGAAAGTTCAATCCCTGGAGGGGAGTCCCAACTTAGCCCATGACAAGCTCTCACGGTCAACGAAGGAATAGACCTCCTCCCAAGACGTTCCGATCAGACTCGGTATCTCGGTAACTCAAGACACTTCGACAGGTTAAAACAAGACCAGCAACACCGCCCGAATGTGCCGACAAATCCCGATAGGAGCTGCACATATCTCTTTCTCAGGGCACACTTAGATTGTCCTAGGTATGGGTAGGCCAGCATAGAGTTGCCCCTGGTGGCCACCGGTAGCTGATAGGTGGACCAACACTCAGAGGAGCACTGGCTTGGGGGGGGGGGTTAAAATAAGATGACCCTTGAGTCTGCAGAACCCAAGGGAAAGAAAAGGCTAGGTGGCAAATGGTAAAACCAAGGTTGGGCATTGCTGGAAAAGCTTTAATCAAGGCGAACTATCAAGGGGTTCCCATTATAACCCAACCGCGTAAGGAACGCAAAATCCGGGAACATAACACCGATATGATGGAAACTAGGGCGGCAAGAGTGGAACAAAACACTAGGTGAGAGGCCGAGCCTTCCACCCTTTACCAAGTATATAGATGCATTAAGATAACATGGCTATATAATGATATCCCAACAAGTAAATAAAAGATGTTCCAACAAGGAACGGCCTCCAATCTTCACCTGCAACTAGCAACGCTATAAGAAGGGCTGAGCAAAGGGGTAACATAGCCAATCAATGGTTTGCTAGGACAATGGTGGGTTAGAGGTTTGACATGGCAATTTAGGAGGCTTTCAAGAAAGTGGTAGGCATCATAGCAATGGCATAGCAAAAGAGCGAGCAAACTAGCATAGCAAAGATAGTAGTGATTTCGAGGGTACGATCATCTTGCCTGCACAGTTGTCAGAGTTGACTGGATCCTCAAGAGCAAACTCAACGGGCTCCTCGTTAGCAAACTCATCTCCCAGATCTACCCAAACAAGACAAACAAGCAACAAGGATACAATCAACCACGTGCAAGACCAAGCAATATGATGAAATGATGATATGCTATGCGGGATGCGATGCGGGATGCAAAATGCAAGATATGACAGGAAATGCATGAACCTGGCCTCAACATGGAATTCCAATTGTGCCACTGGAAATATGAGATGAAATCACTTGAAAACGATATAAAGAACGCCGGAATCGGAGTTACGGTTTGGAAATGGCAAGCGATTCAAAAATGACACCGGTCTGCGATTTACAGAAAGTAGGCATCTAAATGCAATGAAATGAACATGCTACAGCATCCAAACATGACAACAAAATACATGGCAGGGATGCACACAAGATTCTTAACAAAAGTCTAGCACTGAGCTACGGCCAAATCATCCATTAACAGGTTCAAACAAGCATGGCAAAAACGCAAATGGTAAAACAGATCTCAGACTTAGTGAAATTAACACTTGTCTGGAATTTCAGATCATATAGCCCTCTTCGGAATAACAAAACAACATGCTACAGGACCTGAACATGACAAAGAAAGACATGGCATGGAGCTACTCAACAATCTTAACAAAAGTCCCTTAGTGACCTTGAGCCAAAAGAGATCACAAAATATACTAACAAGCACACGAACAAAGCAAAAACATAATCAGTTTTCAGACAGTGAAAACTGGGACTTGCTGAAACATAACTCACGAAGGCATGTTTACGAGCTCGATGCACTGACCACGGTGCAAGTCATGGCAAGACAAGCATACAACCCTTAAGAAGGCACAAAATACAAGCTATACATGGAAAGAACAATGGCATAGCATGCACGGATCAACTACAATAGCATCGGCAAAATCGCAAACAAGTTGACGATCTGCCCAGATTCGCAACGAAGCAAAAGTAGAGCTCGATTGACTCAAGCTAGGGTGCTCCATAATTGCAAACAAAGACATGGATGGATAGAACACTACAAGATTAACAAAACTCCCTTACTGATCATCCTCAAAAGAGGCACGGATCACTAGGAAACAACAATCCCAGGACTAAACAATCCCAGGACTTGGTGAAATTACTAAGTCCCTGAAAACAGAATTAGCAAGTGCACCACTTTGCAAGCTTGCACAAGTCACCACACACATCCTAAAAATACATGGGTTGCACCTCTGGATAGATGACAAAACCCTTAACAAAACATATGAAGAACTCACGGCCATATCATGCACACATTAATAATGGCAAAAATGACAAAAGTCTAAGATGAAGTAGCAGATCTGATAATTAACTCAAGTAGCCCTATTCTAACAGCATTTCGGGCATCAAGATGAGCTCAAATGAAAATGATGCAATGGAATGAAATTATGTACTCTCTGAGACGAACATTTTGATATGCTATATGCATGAATCGGAGCTACGGATGTAAAGTTACGGAGCCGCGAACATGGGCATATGAGCTAAAATATCTGGGACTTAGAGAAAAAAATAGCCCTCACATCTGGATCTAGGGTTTACTGTTCATGGCACGGAATCCGAGGACGGCGGCGCGGCTCACCGGAGAAGTCGAGGACGGCAGCGGCCGGGGTTGGAGGCGCCGGATCCGGCGAGGGGAAGGTCGCCGGTGGCCGGGCCGAAGCTGGGGCCGGCCGGGGCGAGGGGCGGCGCGGCGCGGCGTCCCGGCCGCGGCGGAGCGGGCGGCGGCGGCCGGCAGGCTCGGCGAGGCGGCGGAGTGCGGCAAGTGGCGGGAGGCGGCGGCCGGTGGAGGAGGCAGGTGGTGAGGCGGCGGGGGCGGCGCGAGGCGGCAGGGACGGCGCGAGGCGGCGGGGAGCGGGTGCGGGCCGCCGGGGCCGGACCTGGGCTCCCGGGCCGTGGCGGCGGCTGGCGGTGGAGCGCCACGTGGCGGCTACCGGTTGGGGCGGCGGCGACATCCGGCGCGGGGCGGACAATGTCCGGCCACGCGAGGTGGAAAATTTTAGGGTTAGGGGGAGAGGATCCGCGAATTGGAATGGGGGTGTATATATAGGCATAGGAGGAGCTAGGAGAGTCCAAATGAGGTGTTTTTTTCGGCCACGCGATCGTGATCGAACGCTCTAGGACACGGAGCAGAGTTTGGTGGGTTTTGGGCCAAATTGGAGGGGTGTTGGGCTGTAACACACACGAGGCCTTTTCGGTCCCTCGGTTAACCGTTGGAGTATCAAACGAAGTCCAAATGGTACGAAACTTGACAGGCGGTCTACCGGTAGTAAACCAAGGCCGCTTCGCAAGTCTCGGTCCAATCCGGAAATGTTTAATCCCCACACACGAAAGAAAGCTAGAAATGGCCACCAGAGGAGAACGAAGCGCCGGAATGCAAAACGGACAACGGGGAAAATGCTCGAATGCATGAGATGAACACGTATGCAAATGCAATGCACATGATGACATGATATGAGATGCATGACTACGACAACAACACATAGAGGCAAAAACCCGAACCTGAGGAAATAATTATAACTTAACACCGGAAACGGCAAGAGTTGGAGTACAAATTGGGAAAGTTACATCCGGGGTGTTACAAGATCGCCGGAAACGGCTGCACAGTTTTCAAATGGCAAGCAAAACAATAATGGCACAATTCTGCGATTAACAGCACGATGCCATCTAGAATGCAACAAGAATTTAAGCTACTGCGCTCCAACATCGCAACAAAGAAAATGGAAGTGATCTACTCAAGATGCTTGACAAAAGATGAACACTAATCTGTGGCTAAATCACACAAGAGCAGGTTCAAACAAGCATGGAAAAAGTGCAAAAGATATCAGCATCGCTGACTTTTTGAAAATACTAGCATGTCAGGAATTAACATCAGGAAGCAATGTTTAGAGCAGGATATCAACATGCTACAAGAACAGAACATAGCAATACAAGGCATGGCATGGATCTACTCAAAGCATATAACAAAAGTACCTTACTCACCATAAGACAAAATGGCACTGAAAATATGATCGCACCCATGTAAACATAGCAAGTTTCGTTAACAGATTCAGACTTTGCAGAAAAACTGAGCATGGCATAAACAGAATTATGAAGGCATGTTTGCGAGCTCGATGCACTCAACACAAGGCATTGCATGACAAGCTAAGCATACTACCAGCAAGAAGACATGATCATGAAGCCAAGCAAAGGAAGAACAAGTTCATAGCATGCATGGATCAACTACAACAACCTTGGCAAAATTGATTAACACATAAACAATTCGCCAGGAACATTTTATAGCAAAAGTAGAGCCAGATTGAGTAATGGTAGGGCACTCTATAAAAGCAAACATGGGAATGGATGGACAAAGCATAACAATATGTCCAAATCGTCCTTACTGAAGCAACTCAAATAAAGCATCTATCTCACTGTAGCAACATGAATACATGGCATAAAAATAACAGCAGAGCAAAGACTTAGTGAAATTCTAAGTCCCTGAAATCAGCAATATTACGAGAGCTACTTTGCATGCTTGTGCTAGTCAACACATTGATCACAACAATACATGGCATACACCCCTATAAAGATGGCATGGCATAGCCCAAAACACATATGACAAATGCAACAGGAACTAACATTTTATAGCACTCTTGCATCAACAATTTGGGCATCAAGATGGACTCAAACAAGCATGGCACAATGGAACAAAATGAAGAGCACATCCTGATGAACATTTTGATATATGATGCATGCAAAACGGATCTACCGATGAGGAGTTATGGCATGATGAATAGTGCATGAAAATATGAGCGGGTACGAAGACTTAGAGAAAATCAACCTCTCCGAGAAAGTCAACGGGCGGACGAAGAGATCCGGGACGGAGGGAACCAGGACACGGCGGTGTTTGGTTCGGGCAGCCGGTGGATCTGATCCACCCGGGCCGGATCTGGCGGTTAGAACTCCGGCGAGGTCGGCGCGGACTCCGGTGACGAGGGGCGGCGGCAGAGGCGGCGTCCGGCGACGCGGGGGGCGGCACAGCCGGCGCAGGCGGAGGCGTGGCGAGCTAGCGCAGCAACGGCGTGGAGGAGATGGCAGCAAGGCGGGGCGGCGGAAGGCGACGGTTGCAGGTGGAGCGTGGCGCGGTGGCGGGGAAGCTGGCGGGCGGCGGAGCACGACCGGTGGCGGAGGCGTGATGCGGCGCGTCAGCGGGAGCCAGGCGGCGGATGCACGGGCGCGTCTGGGTGGCGGCTCGACACGGTCGGGACCGGCGCGGGCCAGCCGTGGGCTCTGTGGGCCGCGGCGCGGTGGGGAGGAGCCGACGGGCCACGTGGCGCGAGGGGAGTGGTCGACGGCGGCGCTGTGGTGATGTGTCGGCCTCTGATTGGCCGAAACGCGTGGCGAGTGGCGGTGGACATGTCCGGCCGTTGGTGGACGTGTCCGGCGGCGTGGGGAGGTGGTAGACTAGGGTTTCATCCGTGAATTTTTGGGGGAAGGTGCAAATATATAGGTAGAGGGAGCTAGGAGAGCCCAAATGAGGTGCGGTTTTCGGCCACACGACCATGATCGAACGACCGATAGGATGGAGGGGTTTGGATGAGTTGTTGGGCCATTTTGGAGGGGTGTTGGGCTGCAACACACATGAGGCCTTTACAGTTCCCTGGTTAACCGTTGGAGTATCAAACAGACTCCAAATGGCACAAAACTTGACAGGCGGTCTACCGGTGGTGTACCAAGGACGCTTGGCAAATCTCGGTCCATTTCGAGATAGTTTAACACCCACACAAGAAAAGAGACAAAAGGGGGCGCCGGAGGACATAGGAGTGTCGGATTGCAAAACGGACAATGGGGAAAATGCTCCGATGCATGAGACGAACACGTACGCAACTGCGATGCACATGATGACATGATATGAGATGCATGACATGAACAAAATGCAAAACAAAGAGAAAAACCAACCAGGAAAGAAACTCATATCGCATCTCCGGAAAAAGGCAAGAGTCGGAGTACGAATATGGAATGTTGTATCCGGGGCGTTACAACACTCCAGCACTACAACAGGATCTCGTCCCGACATCTAGGATGGCACCAGAGGGAAAAAATGGAAGACGAAGATAAGAGGTAAAACAAAGTTGCTTCTTTGACAAACGAGTGAAACCAATGAATCTTGAGATGTTGAACAAATTGAAAGAAAGAATGCAGCAAAGATGAACGAAGTTGAAAGCACTCCGTTGGGAAAGAGGAACAAGGAAGAACAAATTCGGGCAGCACTCAGGTTGAAAAGTGATAAGAAACATGATAAGATGAAAAGAACTAGAAGAGATGACACAACACTCTGGTTGAGAAGGGAGGTAAAACTTGTCAAAATGGGAAGAACTTGATAAGAGGGCACGACACTCCGGTTAAATGGATAAGCACGAAGAGAACACAGTCCTCACAATTCGAGATGATGAGTGAGGAGAGCAACATCATGAAGCCTCTAGAAGAAAGAATAGAAGATAGATCATTGGAAGGAAAGCATGGAGAAGAAAATCCAAACTTCAGCTACAAATGAGTTTGGAAAGCACCCTTCCAAGAAGGTTATAACGGAGTTGTTCGAAAACCAACAACGAAACGCATAAACTTGTAGTGGACTTATGGAAAATATCTCAAAATTATGAGGTGAAATTCTGGCACTAAAGGAAACAATAGATTGGATTGATATCAACAAGGAGGGACGAACCACCATGTAGAGCCTCCATGAAGAACTCCGGTAATAAAAAGGACAACGAAAAGAAAGAGAAGTTAAATACACAAGGTGAAGCCTTGCGATGATTCAGATGGAGCTTCACGACGAGATAATGCGGAAGACCTGGAACTCCGGAAAAGAAAGATGAACAAATGAAATAAAGAATTTGATGAGCCTCCGGAATAAGGAATTAATCACTTGGATGAAACTAAAATAAGAATTACATTATGCTTATCCATCATCAATTAAATTGATGACAATCAACAGATTTGGCATACTACTTATTCTCGTTGAAAGGATTAAGATAGATATAGCGCAAACATGAGAAGGTCTTCTGCGAACCACCGGTAGGATTGGGAAGAACGAATGAATTGATATGATAACGAAGGAAGAGAAATCTTGAACGAACCACCGTACGAATTGAAAACATTTGAAGAAAAGATAAAGAAACACCGGGAAGAATTAGAGAACGAATGAAGATACTTGAGGGGATTTAGATACATGAGAACAAAGAGATCACGAGCTGAAAAGAGAATACTTGAATGATGCACCGGTAAGATTTAGAGAATGAGAGCTGAAAGCTGAGAATGAGTAATATTTCAAAAGATGGTCTTCGGAGGAAAGAAATGGAAACAACTCATGAAATGCTCCGGATGGGTGAAAAGAATTCTCACAATCGTAAATAATTATGAGAGGATGGCCTCAAACTAGAACCACGAATCTTTGAAGAGAATGGGGCAATATTTAAGAGAAACTCTTCTTCTGTCTTCAAATGCAGAGAATGACGATGAGAAAGACCAGCATGAATTGTTGAGGCACTCTAGAATGAAAAATTAGAAAGGTTGAACCAACGATGAAAAGAATTTGAAAGATTTTGGGGAAAGACATATGACTGATGAAAATCATTCTTACGTCAAACTTGGAAAGAATTTTAGAGTAACTCCGGTAAAATTAGAAGAGTCAGGTAAGATCCTAGAAAAAGACCTGTGGGTTAGGGCCCACTCAAAAGGTACGCTGTTGAACGATTACTTGAAAAGGAGATTGCACCGATTGATTTAAATGGCTTGAATGAGATAACAACCTCGAAATAGCTTGAACGGATCGAGAATGTAACCGTGAATCTTCTGAGATATCTTCAACACTCCAGAACAATTGAATAGCTAGAGGTGAGTAAATAAGATAGTCTTCGGTAAGGACTTCCAACATGGAAAGGATGTGAACCCATGAAAAAGATATGATCAACCCCGAAAGCTTGCATTGAAACCACCGGAGAAGAAAGAGAACAAAGAATGATGAACTAGTAAAACATCTTCATGAGAACCACCGGGTAAGAACATTGACGGAAAAGAATGGAGAGACTTCACATCAATAAGATGGATACTTGATTAAGAAATCTGAGTCCTTGAAGAAAAAGTGTGGGAGGGCGGGAAAACAAAGGCAACTTGAACCAAATAGAGATCGCCGGAAACGGATGCATAGTTTTCAAATGGCAAGCAAAACAATAATGGCACAATTATGTGATTAACAGCACGATGCCATCTAGAATGCAACAAGAATTTAAGCAACTACACTCGAACATAGAAACAAAGCACATGGCAGTGATCTACTCAAGATGCTTGACAAAAGATGAACACTCAGCTACGGCTAAATCACACAAGAGCAGGTTCAAACAAGAATGGCAAAAGTGCAAAAGATATCAGCATCGCTTACTTTGTGAAAATACTAGCATGTCAGGAATTAACATCAGGAAGCAATGTTTAGAGAAAGATATCAACATGCTACATGAACATAACACATCAATATAAGCCAAAAGGGCACAGAAACTATGATGGCACCCATGTAAACATAGCATGTTTCATTAACAGATTCAGAGTTTGTAGAAAAATTGAGCATGTCATAAACAGAATTATGAAGGTATGTTTACGAGCTCGATGCACTCAACACAAGGCATTGCATGACAAGCTAAGCATACTACCAGCAAGAAGACATGATCATGAAGCCAAGCAAAGCAAGAACAAGTTCATAGCATGCATGGATCAACTACAACAACCTTGGCAAAATTGATTAACACATAAACAATCTGCCAGGAGCATTTTATAGCAAAAGTAGAGCCAGATTGAGTCATGCTAGGGCACTCCATAAATGCGAACATGGGCATGGATGGATAGAGCATAACAATATGTCCAAATCATCCTCACTGAAGCAACTCAAATAAAGCATGTATATCACTGTAGAAACATGAATACATGGCATAAAAATAACAGCAGAGCAAAGACAGTGAAATTCTAAGTCTTTGAAATTAGCAATATTACGAGAGCTACTTTGCATGCTTGTGCTAGTCACCACATTGATCAAAAAATACTTGGCATACACCCCTGTAAAGATGGCATGGCATAGCCCAAAACACATGTAGAGTTAATGCCCATATGCAACACACAATAAATGTAGCAAAAATGACAAATGCTCATACTCTGCTAAGTAACAGGAACTAACATTTTATAGCACTCTTTCATCAACAATTTGGGCACCAAGATGGACTCAAACAAGCATGTCACAATGGAACAAAATGGAGAGCACATCCTGATGAACATCTTGATATATCATGCATGCAAAACGGATCTACGGATGAGTTATTGCATGATGAATAGTGCATGAAAATATGAGCAGGGACAAAGACTTAGAGAAAATCAACCTCTCCGAGGAAGTAAACGGGCGGACGAAGAGATCCGGGACGGAGGGAACCGGGACACGGCGGTGTTTGGTTCAGGCACCCGGTGGATCTGATCCACCCGGGCCGGATCTGGCGGTTAGAATTCCGGCGAGGTCGGCGCGGACTCCAGTGACGAGGGGCGGCGGCGAAGGCGTCGTCCGGCGATGCGGGGGGCGACGCAGCCGGCGTGGGCGGCGGCGCGGTGAGCTAGCACGACGATGGCGCGGAGGAGATGGCAGCGCAGCGGGGCGGCGGAAGGCGGCGGTTGCGGGCGTAGCGCGGCGCGTTGGCGGGGAAGCCGGTGGGCGTCGGAGCACGGCCGGTGGCGGAGGCGCGATGCGGCGTGTCGACGGGAGCCAGGCGGCGGAGGCGCGGGCTCGGTCAAGCGGCAGCTCGGTGCGGTCGAGCACGGCGTGGGCCGGTCGTGGGCTCTGCGGGCCGCGGCGCAATGGGGAGGAGCCAGCGGGCCACGTGGCGCGAGAGGAGTGGTCCACGGCGGCACTGTGGTGATGTGTCGGCCTCTGATTGGCCGAAACGCGTGGCGGCTGGCGGTGGACATGTCCGGCCGTCGGTGGACGTGTCCGACGGCGCGGGGAGGTGGTAGACTAGGGTTTCAATCATGAATTTTCGGTGGGAGGTGCAAATATATAGGTAGAGGGAGCTAGGAGAGTCCAAATAAGGTGCGGTTTTCGGGCACACGATCGTGATCAAACGACCGAGACGATGGAGGGGGTTTGAATGGGTTATTGGGCCATCTTGGAGGGGTGTTGGGCTGCAATACACACGAGGCCTTTACGGTTCCCTGGTTAACCGTTGGAGTATCAAACGGACTCCAAATGGCACGGAACTTGACAGGCGGTCTACCGGTGGTGTACCAAGGCCTCTTGGCAAATCTCTGTCCATTTCGAGACAGTTTAACACCCGCACATGAAAAGAGACAAAAGGGGGCGCCTGATGACATAAGAGTGTCGGATTGCAAAACAGACAACGGGGAAAATGCTCGGATGCATGAGACGAACACGTATGCAAATGCGATGCACATGATGACATGATATGAAATGCATGACATGAACAAAATGCAAAATGAAGACAAAAACCAAACCATGAAAGAAACTCATATCGCATCTCCGGAAAAAGGCAAGAGTCGAAATACAAATATGGAAAGTTGTATCCGGGGCGTGACAAGACTCCACCACTACGAGAGGATCTCGTCCCGAGATCTAGGATGGCACCGGAGGGAAAAAATGGAAGAGGGAGATAAGAGGTAAAACAAAGTTGCTTCTTTGACAAACGAGTGAAACCAATGAACCTTGAGATGTTGAAAAAATTGAGTGAAAGAATGCAACAGAGATGAATGAAGTTGAAAGCACTGCGTTAGGAAAGAGGAACAAGGAAGGACAAATTCGGGCAGCACTCAGGTTGAAAAGTGATAAGAAACTTGATAAGATTAAAAGAACTAGAAGAGATGACACAACACTCCGGTTGAGAAGGGAGGTAAAACTTGTAAAAATGGGAAGAACTTGATAAGAGGGCACGACACTCCGGTTAAATGGATAAGCATGAAGAGAACACACTCCTCACAATTCAAGATGATGAGTGAGGAGAGCAACATCACGAAGCCTCCGGAAGAAAGAATAGAAGATAGATCATTGGAAGGAAAGAATGGAGAAGAAAATTCCAACTTCAGCCACAAATGAGTTTCGAAAGCACCATTCCAAGAAGGTTATAACGGAGTTGCTGGAAAACCAACAATGAAATGCATAAAATTGTAGTCGACATATGGAAAATATCTCAAAATTATAAGGTGAAATTCTGCCACTAACGGAAAAAATAGATTGGATGGATATCAACAAGGAGAGACGAACCACCATGTAGAGCCTCCATGAAGAACTCTGGTAATAAAAAGGATAACGAAAAGAAAGAGAAGTTGAAAACACAAGGTGAAGCCTTGCGATGATTTATATGGAGCTTCATGACGAGATAATGCGGAAGACCTGGAACTCCGGAAAAGAAAGATGAACAAATGAAATAAAGAATTTGATGAACCTCCGGAATAAGGAATTAATCACTTGGATGAAACTAAAATAAGAATTACATTATGTTGATCCATCATCAATTAAATTGATGACAATCAACGGATTTGGCATACTACTTATTCTCATTGAAAGGATTAAGATAGATATAGCGCAAACTTGAGAAGGTCTTCTGCGAACCACCGGTAGGATTGGGAAGAACGAATGAATTTATATGATAACGATGGAAGAGAAATCTTGAACGAACCACCGTAAGAATTGAAAACGATTGAAGAAACGATAAAGAAATACCGGGAAGAATTATAAAACGAATAAAGATACTTGAAGGGATTTAGATACATGAGAACAAAGAGAACACGAGCTGATAAGAGAATATTTGAATGATGCACCGGTAAGATTTAGAGAATGAGAGCTTAAAGCTGAGAATGAATAATATTTGAAAAGATGGTCTTCGGAGGAAAGAAATGGAAACAACTCATGAAATGCTCCGGATGGGTGAAAAGAATTCTCACAATCGAAAACAATTATCAGAGGATGGCCTCAAACTAGAACCACGAATCTTTGAAGAGAATGGGGTAAGATTTAAGAGCAACTCTTCTTCTGTCTTCAAATGCAGAGAATGACAATGAGAAAGACCACCATTAATTGTCGAGGCACTCCAGAATGAAAAATTAGAAAGGTTGAACGAACGATGAAAAGAATTTAAAAGATTCTGGGGAAAGACATATGACTGATGAAAATCATTCTTACGTCAAACTTGGAAAGAATTTGAGAGTAACTCCGGCAAAATTAGAAGAGTCGGGTAAGATCCTGGAAAAAGACATGTGGGTTAGGGCCCACTCAAAAGGTACGCCGTTGAACGATTACTTGAAAAGGAGATTGCACCGGTTGATTTAAATGGCTTGAATGAGATAACAACCTCGAAATAGCTTGAACGGATCGAGAATCTAACCGTGAATCTTCTGAGATATCTTTAGCCCTCCGGAACAATTGAATAGCGAGAGGTGAGTAAATAAGATAGTCTTCGGTAAGGACTTTCAACATGGAAAGCATGTAAACCCATGAAAAAGATATGATCAACACCGAAAGCTTGCATTGAAACCACTGGAGAAGGAAGAGAACGAAGAATGATGAACTAGTAAAACATCTTCATGAGAACCACCGGGTAAGAACATTGACGGAAAAGAATGGAGAGACTTCACATCAATAAGATGGATACTTTATTAAGAAATCTGAGTCCTTGAAGAAAAAGGGTGAGAGGGCGGGAAAACAAACGCAACTTGGAGACGGATGAAACAAACACCATTGAGAAACTTAGAGTTGATCTTGCGGATGTTGAAAATGATCGGATCCACTTGAAGAGAAATGCTTCGGTTGGAAAAGAATTAATATGACAACCTCAATGATCAAGAAGGATTGGTATTCACATAGAAGTATGAGAACACCACTTTTGAAAGGTATGGAATCAACATTTGATTTCGAAGCAACTCGACTACCACAACTCAAAACATAACAAAGGATTGGCTTGCAGAATAAGCCGGAAACAAACATATGATAGACCCCATATCATATCATGTGTCTATTGGAAAGATATTCTAGGAGCTACTTGAATTCCCACCTATAAACTCCCAAAATTTTCTGGTTATGCAATCAGGTGTTGGGGATACAGGGGAAGCAAACTATCTCACCCAAACTAACAAATCCTACATCTAGTTGTATCCATCCTTCAACACATAACCAAGAAACCTTCGAAAATCATTTACCTCAACCTTTGATAAGCATCCGTTATACGTATCTCACCAACAACTGCATAAAAGAGATTTTCGATGTCAGCGAACTCAAGTATTCCAGAGCTGCAACGATAAAATTGTGACGACAACACCTCGGAGATCAACTCCCCTGGACACTGCCACAACCCCGAAATGTCAGGAGGCACAAAGAACAATATTCTCGTCACAAAACCATCGGAACGATTCCAAGATACTCATGTGATCCTAATTTTTTTCATGAAATTTGAGAAGAGAAGAGTCAAAACTCCATGTCAGGAGGCCTCACGAGAGCGACGAAGGGACTGAGGAGTAAAAAGAATCCTACTCTCTGATATATATAATCCTATAAGACTCAAAACATTTTTCTAGACTCAACAACGCTAGAGATTCGATCAAGCAGGGGCTCCTAAGTCGGGGAAGGCTCTGATACCAACTTGTAACACCAACGATGCGGCTATATCTCCCATGTGTCGGAGCATGACTTAGAGGCATAACTGCATAGTAGGCATGTCGCAAGAGGGGTAATCATTACACATCCCATGTACTGAATAAGAAAGGGATAAAGAGTTGGCTTACAATCGCCACTTCACACAATACATAAATATAGCATTACATCATCCAGAATATAATCAAGGTCCGACTACGGAACCAAATAAAGAAAGACAACCCCTAATGCTAATCCCCGATCACCCCCTACATCTGGTTTTGGAAGTATCTGTGAGTCACGGGGACTCAGCAATCTCACACCCTCGCGATCAAGACTATTTAAGCTTAAAAGGTAGGAAAGGGTAGTGAGGTGGAGCTGCAGCAAGAACTAGCATATATGGAGGCTAACTTACGCAAATGAGAGTGAGAAGAGAAGCAAAGCACGGTCGTGAACTAGAAGTGATCTAGAAGTGATCCTGAAGCTACCTACATTCAAGCGCAACACGAGACCGTGTTCTCTTCCCAGACTCCGCCGAAAAGAGACCATCACGGCTGTTGATTCATTTTAATTAAATTAAGTGTCAGGTTTTCTACAACCGGATATTAACAAATTCCCATCTGCCCATAACCGCGGGCACGGCTTTCGAAAGTTCTAAACCCTGCAGGGGTGTCCCAACTTAGCCCATCACAAGCTCTCACGGTCAAACAAGGATATTCCTTCTCCCAGGATGACCCGATCAGACATGGAATCCCGGCTACAAGACCTTTCGATAATGGTAAAACAAGACCAGCAAAGCCACCCGAATGTGCCGACAAATCCCGATAGGAGCTGCATATATATCGTTCTCAGGGCACACCGGATTGTCCAATCTTCTGGTAGGCCAGCCCAGAGTTGCCCCTGGTGGCCACCGATGGCTGACAAGTTGGACCAACACTCAGAGGAGCACTGGCCCGAGGATTTAAAATAAAGATGACCCTTGAGTCTGCAGATCCCACGGGAAAAAGGCTTAGGTGGGAAATAGTAAAACCAAGATTGGGCCTTGCTGGAGGAGTTTTATTCAAGGCAAACTGTCAAGGGGTTCCCATTATAACCCAACCGCGTAAGGAACACAAAATCAAGGAACATAAGACCGGTATGACGGAAACTAGGAAGGCAACAGTGGAACAAAAGACCAGGAATAAGGCCGAGCCTTCCACCCTTTACCAAGTATGTAGACGCATTAAAGTAAACAAGATATAATAATGATATCCCAACAATATCCATGTTCCAACATGGAACAAACTCCATCTTCACCTGCAACTAACAACGCTATAAGAGGGGCTAAGCAAAGGGGAGTGACATGGCAATATGGGAGGCATGATATAGCAAGTGGTAGGTATCGCGGCATAGCAAAAGAGCGAGCAACTAGCAAGCAAAGATAGAAGTGATTTCGAGGGTATGGTCATCTTGCCTGCAAAGTTCTCCGAGTTGACGATAGCTTGATCCTTGTAAGCGTACTCAACGGTTTCCTCGATCACGTACTTGTCTCCCGACTCTACCCAAAGGAAGAACACAAGCGAAGGAAGCAAAAATCAACCATGGTGCAATGCGCAAGCAACATGATGCAAAACATGGCATGGTATGCGGGATGTTTTATGCAATGCATATGCGTGCTCCGGAAGGAAAATATTGAACCAGGCCTCAACTTGGCAAGCCAAGCATGCCGCTGGAAAGATGAGTTAATTTCGGTCGAAATCGATATAAAGATCGCCGGAAACGGATGCACGGTTTTCAAATGGCAAGCAAAACAATAATGGCACAATTCTGCAATTAACAGCATGATGCCATCTAGGATGCAACAAGAATTCAAGCTGCTGCACTCCAACATAGCAACAAAGCACATGGCGGTGATATATTGAATATGCTTGACAAACGATGAACACTGAGATACGGCTAAATCACACAAGAGCAGGTTCAAACAAGCATGGCAAAATTGCAAAAGTTATCAGCATCGTGGACTTGGTGAAAATACTAACATGTCAGGAATTAACATCAGGAAGCAATGTTTAGAGAAAGATATCAACATGCTACAGGAATAGAACATATCAATGCAAGGCATGGCATGGATCTACTCAAAGCATATAACAAAAGTTCCTTACTGACCATAAGCCAAAAGGGCACAGAAAATATGATGGCAGCCATGTAAACATAGAAAGTTTCGTTAACAGATTCCGACTTTGCAGAAAAACTGAGCATGGCATAAACAGAATTATGAAGGCATGTTTGCGAGCTCGATGCGCTCAACACAAGGAATTGCATGACAAGCTAAGCATACTACCAGCAAGAAGACATGATCATGAGGCCAAGCAAAGCAAGAACACGTTCATAGCATGCATGGATCAACTACAACAACCTTGGCAAAATTGATGAACATGTAAACAAACTGCCAGGAACATTTTATAGCAAAAGTAGAGCAAGATTGAGTCATGCTAGGGCACTCCATAAATGCAAACATGGGCATGGATGGATAGAGCATAACAATATGTCCAAATCAACCTTACTGAAGCAACTCAAATAAAGCATGTATCTCACTGTAGCAACATGAATACATGGCATAAAAATAACATCAGAGCAAAGACTTAGTGAAATTCTAAGTCCCTAAAATCAGCAATATTACGAGAGCTACTTTGCATGCTTGTGCTAGTCACCACATTAATAACAAAAATACATGGCATACACCCCTGTAAAGATGGCATGGCATAGCCCAAAACACATGTGGAGCTCATGCCGATATGCAACACACAAGAAATGTAGCAAAAATGACAAATGCTCATACTCTGCTAAGTAATAGGAACTAACATTTTATAGCACTCTTTCATCAACAATTTGGGCACCAATATGGACTCAAACAAGCATGCCACAGTGGAACAAAATGATGAGCACATCCTGGTGGACATTTTGATATATCATGCGTGCAAAACGGATCTACGGATGAGGAGTTATGGCATGATGAATAGTGCATGAAAATATGAGCAGGACAAAGACTTAGAGAAAATCAACCTCTCCGAGAAAGTCAACGGGCAGACGAAGAGATCCGGGACGGAGGGAACCGGGACACGGCGGTGTTTGGTTCGGGCAACCGGTGGATCTGATCCACCCGGGTCGGATCTGGCGGTTAGAACTCCGGCGAGGTCGGCGCGGACTCCGGTGATGAGGGGCGGTGGCGGAGGCAGCGTCCGACGTCGCGGGGGGCGGCGCGGGCGGCGGCGCGGCGAGCTAGCACGGCGATGGCACGGAGCATATGGCATCGCGGCGGGGCGGCGGAAGGCGACGGTTGCGGGCGGAGAGCGGCGCGGTGGCAGGGAAGTCGGTGAGCGGCGGAGCATGGCCGTTGGGACGCACGTACAGTTTTTTTTAAATAGAAACAGAGGGAAACCGAATAACAAAATAAAATAAAAATTTTATATAGGCATATTATATATCAAAATTTTCAGAAAAAGATTTTCTACGACATGAACATTTTTCTGGCATTAAATAAAATACACACAAATTCTAATAATTCTAACAGTGCTCCTGCTCTAATAAGATCCAACAAAAATCATTTTAAAAATACCAAAATGAAATCAAATTTATTTCTCTCCAATTTTCTGTTGTAGGGAATCATGTTACCCTATTTTCCATGTATTTTATTTTTGAAGAAAAATGATTTGAATAAAATCCAAATAACTCCAAATTGAAAAATAATTCCACAAGAACTTTGAATTTGATCCTTTGAAACTCCCAACTCATATTTCATATAATTTGAAGAAGTCATTTTATCTCCTCTCGTGAAAATCATTGAGTTGCATAAAGTTTTAGAATTTGAAATATTCTCAAACGAAATTCAAATATTTTCAACACCCCTTGTCATTAAAATAAAGGGAAGAAGTCATGTCATCTTCTCTCCAGGGTTTTGTGATGAAAAGAATTTGAATTCATGGGGATCAAAAAGAAAAAGGTGAAAGTTTGGGAAAGTCCTTTTATTCCCTCTCATTTAACTTTCAAAAAGTTTCGAATTTCACTCAATCAATCACACAAAAACCAAACAATAAATCAATCAATCTATTTATTTTAACATTCCAAAAATTAGAATTTTGGGATGTTACAAACCTACCACCCTTAAAATGAATCTCGTCCTCGAGATTCGGAGAGGCTAGAAAGAAATAGGTTGGGTTTGGGTCTTCTCAAAATCTCATCAATCGTCTCTGGGGTCTGGGGTGCTACCACCCTTAAAATCATTGTTACGGTTCCATCAAAACTCATATACTTCATCCTTATTCTTGACAGTGTCGGTCTTCTCAGATCGTAAGGATAATTCCTTCTCTAGGCTCTTCCAGTAGTGGCATAACTTTTTTCCTCAATTCTTTTGTATCCTTTCTTCCGGTTAAGGTTATTCCGAGACTGGGTCTTCTTAGCTGACGAGTCTGGCGCCAAAACTAAACAACTATCGATATCTCCTGGTGGTCAACAATTTATGGTTTCTCCTACAGGAAATGGGTCTGGATTGAACCTCACCGTATAACCTACGGTTGGCAACAATTGTCGTGTAGAAGGGAAAAATTCTTATACCATTCTAAGGTTTAAACAGGATTTCGATCACCGTCTCTCTACTATAGGTAAGTCACTCAGATTTACCATCCCATATAGCAAGGCGAATAATAAGAGTAAGTCGGTATGGTGATCAATCCATCCCGCACCTAAATCATTACCTTGTATACAGTTTAGCGAATCGCGCATTCTAACACTCGGTCATCCTCACAAGCATTTCAGAATTTCTCTTGTCGATGAACCAAGGTTTGGATAAATCCATTGATTCTGCAAGCCAAACAAACATCTACCGTTCCTTCACAATCTCTCAGGTTTTGCGTTACTCCTATAAAATTGTCTGCCGATAAACGTCGTATCTTCCTCCAGGGTTCTTCCTTCAGCAAGGATGTTCTTGCTTCTTGGTAGGTCCTGGGGCCTGTGGGTTACGGCCCATCTTATCACTTGTAGTCCTTGAACTTATCATCGGGCAACTGATCATTATTCCAACTTCCAACTTCCTAGTATTCTTAAATCCATCCAATTGTACCGTCTTCCTTCCTTCTATTGGCACCAAACTAGGACATGATTACTCAGACTCATCATGGAATTTCCCTTGATCCATATTTCCAACATCATACCTCCTTTATATCCAATAGTAATTCATCTCTTCATCCTCGTGGGATATCCCACATACCGAGATAAAACTTATACTTATGAAGTCCATATTCCACTTCGTGGAACATCATTATCCTTTCCAGGGTCAAGCGTCCTTACAGGGGAATACTGGCCATCTCTGCATGGAACTTCTTCAACTGGGAACATGAAACACATCATGAACTCCTGACAGTCCTTCGGGTAACTCCAACTTGTATGCCACTTCTCTCATATGCTCCAAAACTCGGTATGGTCTTACAAACCTCGGGGCCAACTGTCCCTTAACTCCAAATCGTTTAACTCCTCGCAGAGGGGGCACACGAAGACATGCTTTGTCTCCAATTTCATAGACTACCTCCTTGCGTTTTTTTAGTCTTTATAACTCTTCTGCCTGGACTGAGGTACCTTCAGTCTATCTCGTATCAACTTAACATTCTCTTCTACCTCCTTGATCACATTTGGTCCAAACAACTGACGGTCTCCAACTTCATCCCACACACTCTTGGGGTATCAAACATATCGAGACAAAACTCATATTCATTTTGTCTGAAATCCACTCAGTGAAGTATCCTTATCTTTTCCAGGGGTCAAGGGTTCTTACAGGGTACTACCACCCTTAAAATGCACAAATCATCCATAAACCATATTTCTCATATCTTCAGAAATGGTCAAAATCCTTCTTCATAGGGTAACAACTCATAAAATCCTTATCAGTACCAACGATGCTAACTTTATTCATTCTCAAGTGATTACAATCTCTCACTTTTCCATTACATGTCTCAACTCAACACCTCAATATAAAAGAAAATGTCCTCACTTCTACTACTCCATTTCTTTTGTTGCAAACTCAACTATCTAGCACAAGTTTCCTTCTCTTTGGGACAATCTCTGGCAAAGTGCCCTGCTTCATTACAACGAAAACATATTACTTCTAACAAGTCTCGAGGTTTCCTTCTTTGGGCAACTGTTGAGGTAGTGCCCTGACTCCTTGCACCTGTAACAGGTGATATGACTCAGGTCCTTCCTAGAATCCAATCTACTTCTCTTCCTGGACTTTTCCGTTCCAATCTTGTATCCTATTTCTTGTGAGTCATACTCTACTACCTCCGTCGGGAATTCTACTAGATCCCCATTCAAACAATTTTGGGAGATGTGTCCTTCTTCTCCACATGAATAGCAAGACTTAGTGCAGGGTTTACTCGGGTCCTCTTTAGGTGTGTCCCGCACCTCTTCCTTCAACACAGTTTCTTCTGAAATTTCCATGAGGGATCCTTTCATTACTTCTTTCTTCTGTTGGATGGTTCGTTGTACCATGGGGTAAATGTGACACTGAGCAGGATAGTGGGTAGTCCCTTCACACAAGAAGCAAGTAATCTTCCTAATTGGGCATTCTTCAACTAGATGACTTCCTTCACAATTAGGGCATTCATCCTTGTGTTCTTTATGGGTGTGTCCTATTTCTCCACAAATCTTGCATGCACAAGGTTTCTTCATATCCTTTCCATAAGGCTTCAAATTCTGGGACACAAGGTGAGATCTTGGCAGAGTCAACTTAAATTCTTTCCAAGTGGTTACTCCTTGCCATCCATTGATGGTTTGCTACATCCTCCACCAAGTAGCAGCACCTCTTTCAAAGCACTAAAGAGCATGCTAGGTCATATCATTTCCAACTATAGGGTTATTCTCCATGTGATCCTCCATGTTCTGAATCCATTGGTCCGTCTCCAATTGACTCATTGGTCCGGAAAATATAAGCTCATCTTCATTCATCCTCTATTGGGTCCATGGGTTTGGGGTAAGATAAGAGAGAGGGAGAGGGATGTACACAATACAAACAATAGTTTTGAAAAGACAGATTTTATTTGTGGCTGTCGGGAAAACATCAAACAAATGATAGCTCACAAACGTCGCATCTAACGTAAGTGTATAATAGGGGTTTGGTCTTCTAAAGGTCAATAAATCTTCAACGTCGTCTAACTCTTCAAGCCTTGTTCATATCTCCGATGGGCTTCTTACGATCATGCTTGTCCTTCTCAAGTTCTTTTGCCAGATCATCTCTGTTGACACGAAGTCTCTCGTGACGTCCTTTAATATTTTGGAGTTTCTTTCCAAACTTCCGGGTTTCAACATCCTTGACATGAACCATGGCACTACGGTCCTTCCGTTCCTGACTAATCTCATGTATCTCGAGGTTTTGCTCCTCCAGCTTGGCTACTTTCAGCTTCTAGGTCCCGAGTTCTTTACGAAATGCTTCCTTTCAAATATGGTTTCTTGTGGCTCCATCTTAACTTCTTGATGTAATACTCTAGATCCTGGTGATACGCCGGCTAAGGTTAAAACTTCATATTGCTGATGGGTGCTCCATCAGCCTTCTACCATCCAATCCGTCCATGCATATACATGTAACGCCCTCGATGCGACTATAGCTCCCACGTGTCGAGGCACGACTTAGAGACATAATCGCATTGAAGGCATATGTCGCAAGTTAGGCAATCTTCACAACATCCCATGTAATATAAATAATAAAGGGGAGATAACATAGTTGGCTTACACTCGCCACGTCAATCAAGTACATAAATAACATTACATCATCCAAACACTCATGGCCCGACTATGGCGCCAAAATAAGAGAGAACCCAACATGCGACACGGTCCCAATCACCCCCAACTGGGCACCACTACTGATCATCGGTGAAGGAAACATAGTAACGTTGAGAGTCCTCGTCGAACTCCCACTTGAGCTCATACGCGTCTCTTCGAGCGGAATCATCAGCCCTGCATCTAGTGTAAGAGTAATCTGTGAGCCACAGGGACTCAGCAATCTCGCACCCTCGCGATCAAGACTATTTAAGCTTATAGGTAAGGCAAGGTAAATATGAGTGGAGCTGTAGCAAGCGACTAGCAAAATATGGTGGCTAACTTATATGCAGAAGAGAGCGAGAAGAGGAGGCAAAGCGCGAGCGAGAAACTAGAGAGCAACCTGCGCAAACATTACTCCAACACCGTGTCCACTTCCCGTACTCCGCCGAGAAGGCGCCATCACGGCAACACATTCAGTTGATTCATTTTAATTAATTAAGGTTCAAGTTATCTACAACCAGACATTAACAAATTCCCATCTGCCCATAACCGCGGGCACGGCTTTCAAAAGTTCAAATCCCTGCAGGGGAGTCCCAACTTAGCCCATGACAAGCTCTCACGATCAACGAAGGAATAGACCTCCTGCCAAGACGTTCCGATCAGACTCGGTATCTCGGTAACTCAAGACACTTCGACAGGTTAAAACAAGACCAACAACACCGCCCGAATGTGCCGACAAATACCGATAGGAGCTGCACATATCTCTTTCTCAGGGCACACTTAGATGAGCACTCCATACAACTATAACCAAACCTCGAGTTTCCCCGAGGGGGCGCTGCACAGGACTCTAGTTTGGACCAACACTCAGAGGAGCACTGGCCCGGGGGGGTTTAAATACGATGACCCGCGGGCTCCGGAAACCCGAGGGAAAAAGAGGCGAGGTGGCAAATGGTAAGACCAAGGTTGGGCATTGCTGGAAAAGCTTTAATCAAGGCGAAATATCAAGGGGTTCCCATTATAACCCAACCGCGTAAGGAACGCAAAATCCGGGAACATAACACCGATATGACAGAAACTAGGGCGGCAAGAGTGGAACAAAACAGTAGGCGAGAGGCCGAGCCTTCCACCCTTTACCAATTATATAGATTCATTAAGATAACATGGCAATATAATGATATCCCAATAAGTAAATAAATGATGTTCCAACAAGGAACGGCCTCCAATCTTCACCTGCAACTAACAACGCTATAAGAGGGGCTGAGCAAAGCGGTAACATAGCGAATCAACGGTTTGCTAGGACAATGGTGGGTTAGAGGTTTTACATGGCAATTTGGGAGGCTTGCAAGCAAGTGGTAGGCATCGTAGCATTGACATAGCAAAAGAGCGAGCAAACTAGCATAGCAAAGATAGTAGTGATTTCGAGGGTATGATCATCTTGCCTGCACAGTTGTCAGAGTTGACTAGATCCTCGAAAGCAAACTCAACGGGCTCCTCGTTAGCGAACTCCTCTCCCGGCTCTACCCAAACAAGACAAACAAGAAACAAGGATACAATCAACCACGTGCAAGACCAAGCAATATGATGCAATGATGATATGCTATGCGGGATGCAAAATGCAAGATATGATAGGAAATGCACGAACCTGGCCTCAACTTGGAAAACCAAGTGCGCCACTGGAAAGATGAGATGAAATCGCTTGAAAACAATATAAAGAACGCCGGAATCGGAGTTACGGTTTGGAAATGGCAAGCGATCCAAAAATGACACCGGTCTGCAATTTACAGCAAGTAGGCATCTAAATGCAATGAGATGAACATGCTACAGCACCCAAATATGACAACAAAATACATGGTAGGGATGCATACAAGATGCTTAACAAAGTCTAGCACTGAGCTACGACCAATCATCCATTAACAGGTTCAAACAAGCATGGCAAAAATGCATAAGACAAACAGATCTCAGACTTAGTGAAATTAACACTTGTCTGGAATTTCAGATCAGATAGCCCTCTTCGGAGCCACAAAAATACCAGCTACAGGACCTGAACATGGCAAAGTAAAGCATGGCATGGAGCTACTCAAAGAGCTTAACAAAAGTCCCTTAGTGACCTTGAGCCAAAAGGAATCAGAAAATACAATTGCAAGCATGTGAACATAGCAAAAACATAATCAGTTTTCAGACTTGGTGAAAACTAGCACATGCTGAAATATAACTCAAGTAGGCATGTTCACGAGCTCGATGCACTCACTACGGTGCAATTCATGGCAACACAAGCATGCACCCATCAAGAAGGCTCAAAATGCAATCTATACATGGCAAGAACAATAGCATAGCATGCACCGATCAACTACAACAACATCGGCAAAATTGCAAACAAGTTAACAATCTGCCCAGATTCACAAAGTAGCAAAAGTAGAGCTCGATTGACTCAAGCTAGGGTGATCCATAATTGCAAACAAAGACATGGATGCATAGAGCACTACAACATTAACAAAACATCCTTACTGATCATCCTCAAAAGAGGCACGGATCACTAGGAAACAACATGAACATATGGCATCATGAGCTAAACAGCTCCAGGACTTTGTGGAATTACTAAGTCCCTGAAAACAGAATTAGCAAGTGCACGACTTTGCAAGTTTGCACTTGTCACCACACACATCCTAAAAATACATGGGTTGCACCTCTAGAGAGATGACAAAACCCTTAACAAAATACATGTAGAAATCATGGGCATAGCATGCACATATTAATCATGGCAAAAATGACAAAAGTGCTAAACGGAGTAACAGATCTGGCAATTAACTCAAGTAGCCCTCTTCTAACAGTATTTCGGGCATCAAGATGAGCTCAAATGAAAATGATGCAATGGAATGAAATTATGTACTCTCTGAGATGAACATTTTGATATGCTATATGCATGAATCGGAGCTACGGAGCTACGAACATGAGCACTTGGATCGGAATTTCTGGGACTTAGAGAAAAAAACGCCTCCAAGATCTAGGGTTTACACGGGTTATGAGGACGGCCGGATCTTCACCGGAACAGTGCTCGGGACCGCCGGAGAGGTCGAGGTGGCCGGAGTTGGAGATGGACGGGGCGGCGGCCGGAGCATGGTGGCGCGGTGGCGGCGGCGGCGCGCGGGGGCGGCGGCGGCGGCGCGCCGGCGGCTGCGGCTCGGAGGAGAGGGAGGTGGCGGCGCGGCGACTCGGGCCGCGGGGGCCGGCTCCGGGCTCCCCGGGCCGCGGCGGTGGCGAGGTGGCGGGTGCCACATGGCAGGAGGCGGTTGGCTGGCGGTGGTGTGTCCGCCCCGGGCGGACAATGTCCGGTGGCGCGCGATGGAAAATTAGGGTTTCGGAGGTAGGAGGAGATCCAAAAATCGGGGGGTGTTTAAATAGGCATAGAGGGAGCTAGGAGAGTCCAAAAGAGGTGCGGTTTTCGGCCATGCGATCGTGATCGAACGCTCTAGATGATGGAGCAGAGTTTGGTGGGTTTTGGGCCAAATTGGAGGGGTTTTGGGCTGCAACACACATGAGGCCTTTTCGGTCCGTCGGTTAACCGTTGGAGTATCAAACGAAGTCCAAATGATACGAAACTTGACAGGCGGTCTACCGGTAGTAAACCAAGGCCGCTTGGCAAGTCTCGGTCCAATCCGGAAATGTTTAATCCCCACACACGAAAGAAAGCTAGAAATGGCCACCGGAGGAGAACGAAGTGCCGAAATGCAAACGGACAACGGGGAAAATGCTCGAATTCATGAGATGAACACGTATGCAAATGCAATGCACATGATGACATGATATGAGATGCATGACTACGACAACAACACACGGAGGAAAAAACCCGAACCCGAGGAAATAAATATAACTTAACACCGGAAATGGCAAGAGTTGGAGTACAAATTGGGAAAGTTACATCCGGGGTGTTACAACACTCCACCACTATGAAAGGATCTCGTCCTGAGATCTAGGACTGAAAGAACGCCGGGTACTCAGAACGGAGGTGATCCTCGCGTTCCCAGGTAGCTTCACGGTCGGAATGGTGTGACCACTTGACTTTGAGAAATTGGATTGACTTGTTGCGACTCTTGCGTTCAGTCTCTTCAAGAATAGCAACTGGGTGCTCACGATAAGAGAGATCTTCTTGGAGCTTAATGTCCTCGAAGTTGATGGTGCGGTCAAGAGTCTTGAAGCACTTTCGAAGCTGAGAGACATAGAACACGTCAAGAACATTTGCAAAGTTTGAAGGAAGCTCGAGTTGATAGGCGAGGTCGCCTCTCTTGCTGACAATCTTGAAAGGTCCCATGTATCTAGGGGAAAGCTTCCCTTTGATACCAAAGCGACGAGTACCTTTCATAGGAGAGACACGGAGGTAAACATGATCTCCAATCTCTAAAGCCAAATCATGGTGCTTACTATCATAGTAGATCTTCTGGCGGGATTGGGCTGCTTTGAGGTTATCACGAATGACTTTGCACATTTCTTCTGCTTCTGTGATTAAGTCATTACCCAAAAGCTGACGTTCACCAGTTTCAGACCAGTTGAGAGGGGTACGACACTTCCTGCCATACATAATTTCAAAAGGGGCCTTGCCCGAACTTTCTTGAAAACTCTTGTTGTAGGAGAATTCAGCATAAGGAAGACAATCCTCCCACTTCATGCCGAAGGAGATCACACAAGCCCTGAGCATATCTTCAAGAATCTGGTTGACACGCTCGACTTGACCGCTTGTTTGAGGATGGAAAGTTGTGCTGAAGCGGATGTTGGTGCCCATGGCCTTCTGAAAAGAATCCCAAAACTTCGAGGTAAAGATGCTGCCACGGTCTGAAGAGATCACTTGTGGAAGACCGTGCAGAGAGACAATACGAGAGGTATAGAGTTCCGCCAATTGAGCTGCAGTGATCGACTCTTTGATAGGCAGAAAGTGAGCCACTTTGGTGAGTTTGTCGATGACAACGAATATGGCATCATTGCCACGCTTGGACTTTGGAAACCCAGTCACGAAGTCCATCTCAATGTGGTCAAACTTCCATTCTGGAATGGCAAGAGGTTGGAGGAGACCTGCTGGCCTTTGGTGTTCTGCCTTCACTCTTCTGCAGACATCACATTCATTCACGAATTGAGCGATCTCGCGCTTCATTCGAGTCCACCAATAAGCTTGCTTGAGGTCCTGATACATCTTCGTGCTCCCAGTTCATGATCACTTTACGAAGGTCACCTTTGGGTACACAACAATACGATCCTCGAAGAAGAGAGTGTCCTTGTCATCAAGGCGGTAGCACTTGTACTTGGACTGACTCTTGGCAATCCCAATCTTCACCTTTTTCACCATAGCATCAAGAAGCTGAGGTTGGCGAATCTGGTCTTCCAAGGTAGGAGAGACTTGAAGGTTGGCGAGGAAACCTTGAGGAACAACTTGCAGATTAAGTTTGCGGAAAGCTTCACAAAGCTCGGGTTGATAAGGCTTGAGAATCAGACTGTTGCATAAGCTTCCTGCTCAATGCGTCAGCAATCACATTGGCCTTGCCTGAGTATACTCGAATACTCGAATTATACTCTTGAATCATTTCGACCCATCGAGTTTGCCTGAGGTTGAGATTAGGCTGAGTGAAGATGTACTTGAGACTCTTGTGATCAGTGAAAATGTCCACTTTTCTTCCCAATAGAAGATGTCTCCAAGTCAAAAGAGCATGCACAACTGCGCCAACTCGAGATCATGAGTGGGGTAGTTCTTCTCATTAGGCTTCAACTGCGAGAGGTATAAGCAAACAACTTTCTTCTCTTGCATCAATATTGCGCCAAGACCTTGGGGAGAGGCATCACAAAAGACCTCGTACGGCTTGGATTCATCAGGCGGAGTCAGAACTGGAGCAATGATCAATTTCTCTTTCAAAGTGTTGAAAGCAATGTCACACACCGGAGACCAAATGTACTTGACGTGCTTCTGGAGAAGATTTGAGAGAGGCTTCGCGATCTTAGAAAAGTTTTTAGCAAATCTTTGGCAATAACTTGCGAGACCGAGGAAGCTATGGAGTTGCTTCATGTTCTGAGGAGGTTCCCAATTCACAATTGCAGACACCTTCTCAGGATTCACGGCAATGCCCTTGGCAGAGATGATATGACCAAGATAAAGAACCTCATCGAGCCAAAATTCGCACTTGGAGAACTTGGCGTAGAACTGTGTTCTCTGAGCTTATCAGAGAACCAAACGCAAGTGCTTGGCATGATCTTCCTTGTTCTTGGAGAAACCAGAATGTCGTCGAGATAGACCAAAACGAAGTCATTGGTGTAGGCGTTGAAGATGAAGTTCATCATGCGAGAGAACGTCGGAGGAGCGTTGACGAGGCCAAAAGACATGACAGTGTATTCATATGAACCAAAGCTTGTCCTGAAAGCCGTCTTCGGAATATCTTGCTCACGGATTCGAATCTGATGATAGCCCATACGGAGATCAAGCTTGGAGAACACTCGAGCACCTTTGAGTTGTTCGAACAGCTCATTGATGTTGGGAAGTGGGTATTTGTTCTTGATGGTCTTCTTGTTCACTGGACAGTAATCAACACAAAGTCGGTCCGTTCCATCCTTCTTCTTCACAAAAAGAACACCACAACCCCACGGAGAAGAACTAGGCCGGATGAGACCCATCTTCTCTTGAATATCGAGTTGCTTCTTCAGCTCCTTCAACTCTTCAGGTCCGAGCTTGTAAGGACGTTTGCACACAGGGTCCGTGCCAGGCTCAAGATCAATAATGAATTCAACTGGCCGGTGCGGAGACATTCCTGGAAGCTCTTCTGGAAAGACGTCTTGATATTCGCAAATGACTGGAATTTGCGAGATGGCATCCAATTCACCCTTCTCATTGAGAGAAAACAGACGGATGGTATTATCCCGAGCGGCAAAGACAATAACATCCTCAGACGAATGAGTCAATTGAATCTGCCTGGCAGCACAATCAAGATGTGCCTTGTGCTTAGAAAGCCAATCCATTCCGAGAATAAGATCAATATCCGAGTTACCCAGAACAATTGGGGAAGAAAGGAACTTGTAGTCACCCAATGTGATAGTAACCTCCGGGACGCAGGTGTTAGCTGTCATTTGCTTGCCCGACGACACAATTTGCAAGGAACTTTGCAGATACTGATAATCACACTCATACTTTGATGCAAAAGGTTTGGAAATGAAGCAATGCGATGCACCCGTGTCAAAAAGAACTTTTGCAGGAATATCATTAACAGGAAGGTTACCCATGATGACATCTGGTGAGTCCTCTGCCTGAGCTGCATTCACCATATTGACCTTGGCGAACATGGGGTTATGCTTGACCATAGCTATACTTGCCAATCTCACAGGAGGAGGAGGAAGACGCCTCTGGTTGAAACACTTGTTGGCATAGTGACCCTTCTGTTGGCACTTGTTGCACATGACCTCTGAAAGCGGACGGTGATATGGAGCACTTGATCTTGAAGCTTGAGACGAAGTCTTGTTCTAAAAGCCAGGGTTGGGGGGGGGGGAAAGAACCACTGCCACATTTGCTCTTCTGCTGATACGGCTGACGGAACGGAGGAGGAAGAAGGAAGAAGGAGTAGCATCTCTGAATCGCTTCTTGGAAGCATCACACTTCAACTGAGCAGCCTCTTGCTTCAGTGCCATGTTGTAGAACTCATCGTATCTCAAGGTCTCGAAGAGAACAAGAGCGAGCTGGATATCTTCTCTAAGACCACCCCTGAACTGGTATATCATGCTCTTCTCATCAGGGACGTCCTGCTTGGCAAAGCGGGCGAGCTTCTGGAACAACTTGTTGTAGTCATAGACAGACAAAGAGCCTTGCTTCAGATTGCGGAATTCCTCACTCTTGCTTTCAACCACGCTCTGAGGAATATGATGAGCTCGGAAATCTCGACGAAAATCATCCCAAGTGATAACACGTCCACCTCTAGAGTCCTTGTACTGCTGGAACCATTCTACAGCTTGATCTTTGAGTTGGAAGGAAGCGAACTTAACAAAGTCCTCAGGCCTGACCTTACTACACTCGAAAAGCTTACACAGATCCACAAGCCAATCGTCAGCATCGGTTGCCTCAACACAATTGCTGAAAGTCTTTGGCCCGTTAGCAAGGAACTGGTTGAGTGAAGCAAAGTGATTCTCATTGCTGCCTTGATTCGTTTGGTTGCCTTGGTTGCGCTCTTGAAGAATTTGCATGATCAACTGTGTGTTTGCATTGGTTGCGGCCATCACAGCTTGCCATGCCTCTGTAGGAGGGGGAGGTGGTGGCGGATCAGGATTCGGAGTCGTGCGCGTTGGAGGAGGCATCCTGAAGAGGTTGACCTCCATTAGCACATTGACAGACAAATATTGAAGCTGAATCCAACGGAATGAAAATTGCAACATATAGTCTTCACATCCGAACAAAATGAACGAATGCATTCCTCTTGAAATGGTCACATATCCATAAATTGGGAAGCCACGTAGAATTAAGGTAGAGAAATAAATCAACAAGGTACGGATCAAGAACGAATAATCGGTAAGAAATCCCAATCTCAAACCAATATCCGTGGAAGAAGAACTAGAGCTACAAGAATTCCCACCTATGAAACTCCCGAACCTTTCCGGTTATGCAATCAGGTGTCGGGGATACAGGGGAAGCATAATATCTCACCCAAACTAGCAAATCCTACATCCAGCTGTATCCATCCTTCAACACATAACCAAGAAACCTTCGGAAACCATCTACCTCAACCTTTGAAAAGCATCCGTTATACAAGTTATGGCGATACTCCCGAACTCCTGCCCCAGTACTGGGTGGCGTCGAGGTTATCTCACCAACGAACTACATAAAAGAGATTTTTGATGTCAGCATACTAAACTTAGGTATTCCAGAACTGCAACGATAAAATTATGATGACAACACCTCAGAGCTCAACTCCCCGGGACACTTCCACTAAACCCCTAACAGGAGGCACCAAGACAATGTTCTCACCATAAAACCATCGGAACGATTCCAAGATACCCGCGTGATCCTAAAATTGTTTTTAGTGAAATTTGAGAAGAGAAGAGTCAAAACTCTACGTCAGGATGCCTTACCAGAGCGATGAGGAGACTGGGAAGTAAAACGAATTCCTAAACTCTCCGATATATAATTCCTAAAGACTCCAAGCATTTTTCTAGACACAACTCGGCCACTAATAACAATCAAGCAATGGGGCTCCTAAGGTCGGGGAAGGCTCTGATTACCAACTTGTAACGCCCTCGATGCGACTATAGCTCCCACGTGTCGAGGCACGACTTAGAGACATAATCGCATTGAAGGCATATGTCGCAAGTTAGGCAATCTTCACAACATCCCATGTAATATAAATAATAAAGGGGAGATAACATAGTTGGCTTACACTCGCCACGTCAATCAAGTACATAAATAACATTACATCATCCAAACACTCATGGCCTGACTACGGCGCCAAAATAAAAGAGAACCCAACATGCGACACGGTCCCAATCACCCCAACTAGGCACCACTACTGATCATTGGGAAAGGAAACATAGTAACGTTGAGAGTCTTAGTCGAACTCCCACTTGAGCTCATACGCGTCTCCTCGAGCGGAATCATCAGGCCCTGCATCTGGGTGTAATAGTAATCTGTGAGCCACAGGGACTCAGCAATCTCGCACCCTTACGATCAAGACTATTTAAGCTTATAGGTAAGGCAAGGTAAAATGAGTGGAGCTGCAGCAAGCGACTAGCAATATGGTATGGCTAACTTATTCGCAAAAGAGAGCGAGAAGAGGAGGCAAAGCCGAGCGAGAACTAGAGAGCAACCTGCGCAAACATTACTCCAACACCGTGTCCACTTCCCTGGACTCCGCCGAGAAGAGGCCATCACGGTACACACTCAGTTGATTCATTTTAATTAATTAAAGGTTCAAGTTATCTACAACCGGACATTAACAAATTCCCATCTGGCCCATAACCGCGGGCACGGCTTTCGAAAGTTCAAATCCCTGCAGGGGAGTCCCAACTTAGCCCATGACAAGCTCTCACGGTCAACGAAGGAATAGACCTCCTCCCAAGACGTTCCGATCAGACTCGGTATCTCGGTAACTCAAGACACTTCGACAGGTTAAAACAAGACCAGCAACACCGCCTGAATGAGCTGACAAATCCCGATAGGAGCTGCACATATCTCTTTCTCAGGGCACACTCAGATGAGCGCTCCATACAACTATAACCAAACCTCGAGTTTCCCCGAGGGGGCGCTGCACAGGACTCTAGTTTGGACCAACACTCAGAGGAGCACTAGCCCGGGGGGGTTTAAATACGATGACCTGCGGGCTCTGGAAACCCGAGGGAAAAAGAGGCTAGGTGGCAAATGGTAAGACCAAGGTTGGGCATTGCTGGAACATCTTTAATCAAGGAGAAATATCAAGGGGTTCCCATTATAACCCAACCGCGTAAGGAACGCAAAATCCGGGAACATAACACCGATATGACGGAAACTAGGGCGGCAAGAGTGGAACAAAACACTAGGCGAGAGGCCGAGCCTTCCACCCTTTACCAAGTATATAGATGCATTAAGATAACATGGAAATATAATGATATCCCAACAAGTAAATAAATGATTTTCCAACAAGGAACGGCCTCTAATCTTCACCTGCAACTAACAACGCTATAAGAGGGGCTGAGCAAAGCGGTAACATAGCCAATCAATGGTTTGCTAGGACAATCGTGGGTTAGAGGTTTTACATGGCAATTTGGGAGGCTTGCAAGCAAGTGGTAGGCATCGTAGCATTGACATAGCAAAAGAGCGAGAAAACTAGCATAGCAAAGATAGTAGTGATTTCGAGGGTACGATCATCTTGCCTGCATAGTTGTCAGAGTTGACTGGATCCTCGAAAGCAAACTCAACGGGCTCCTCGTTAGCGAACTCGTCTCCCGGCTCTACCCAAACAAGACAAACAAGCAACAAGGATACAATCAACCACGTGCAAGACCAAGCAATATGATGCAATGATGATATGCTATGCGGGATGCGATGCGGGATGCAAAATGCAAGATATGACAGGAAATGCATGAACTTGGCCTCAACTTGGAAAACCAAGTGTGCCACTGGAAAGATGAGATGAAATCTCTTGAAAACAATATAAAGAACGCCAGAATCGGAGTTACGGTTTGGAAATGGCAAGCGATCCAAAAATGACACCGGTCTGCGATTTACAGCAAGTAGGCATCTAAATGCAATGAGATGAACATGCTACAGCACCCAAATATGACAACAAAATACATGGCAGGGATGCATACAAGATGCTTAACAAAAGTCTAGCACTGAGCTACAGCCAATCATCCATTAACAGGTTCAAACAAGCATGGCAAAAATGCATGATCTCAGATCAGATAGCCCTCTTCGGAGCCACAAAAATACCAGCTACAGGACCTGAACATGGCAAAGTAAAGCATGGCATGGATCTACTCAAAGAGCTTAACAAAAGTCCCTTAGTGACCTTGAGCCAAAAGGGATCAGAAAATACAATTGCAAGCATGTGAACATAGCAAAAACATAATCAGTTTTCAGACTTAGTGAAAACTGGCACATGCTGAAATATAACTCAAGTAGGCATGTTCACGAGCTCGATGCACTCACTACGGTGCAAGTCATGGCAACAAAAGCATGCACCCATCAAGAAGGCACAAAATGCAATCTATACATGGCAAGAACAATAGCATAGCATGCACGGATCAACTACAACAACATCGGCAAAATTGCAAACAAGTTGACAATCTGCCCAGATTCACAATGTAGAAAAAGTAGAGCTCGATTGACTCAAGCTAGGTTGCTCCATAATTGCAAAAAAAGACATGGATGCATAGAGCACTACAACATTATCAAAACATCCTTACTGATCATCCTCAAAAGAGGCACGGATCACTAGGAAACAACATGAACATATGGCATCATGAGCTAAACAGCTCCAGGACTTAGTGGAATTACCAAGTCCCTGAAAACAGAATTAGCAAGTGCACCACTTTGCAAGCTTGCACTAGTCACCACAAACATCCTAAAAATACATGGGTTGCACCTCTGGAGAGATTACGAAACCCTTAACAAAACACATGTAGAACTCATGGGCATAGCATGCACATATTAATCATGGCAAAAATGACAAAAGTGCTAAATGGAGTAACAGATCTGGCAATTAACTCAAGTAGCCCTCTTCTAACAGTATTTCAGGCATCAAGAGGAGCTCAAATCAAAATGATGCAATGGAATGAAATGATGTACTCTCTGAGATGAACATTTTGATATGCTATATGCATGAATCGGAGCTACAGATGCGAAGTTACGGAGCTACGAACATGAGCACTTGGATCGGAATTTCTGGGACTTAGAGAAAAAAAGCCTCCGAGATCTAGGGTTTGCACGGATTACGAGGAAGGCCGGATCTTCACCCGAATAGTGCTCAGGACCGCAGGAGAGGTCGAGGTGGCCAGAGTTGGAGATGGACAGGGCGGCGGCCGGAGGCGGCGGCGGCGGCTCGGGCCGCGGGGCCGGCTCCGGGCTCCCCGGGCCGCCGCCGCGGCGAGGTGGCGGGTTCCACGTGGTAGGAGGCGGTTGGCGGCGGTGTGTCCACCCCGGACGGACAATGTCCGGCGGCGCGCGGTGGAAAATTAGGGTTTCGGAGGTAGGAGGAGATTCGAAAATCGGGGGGTGTTTAAATAGGCATAGAGGGAGCTAGGAGAGTCCAAAAGAGGTGCGGTTTTCGGCCACGCGATCGTGATCGAACGCTCTAGATGATGGAGCAGAGTTTGGTGGGTTTTGGTCCAAATTGGAGGGTTGTTGGGCTGCAACACACACGAGGCCTTTTCGGTCCCTCGGTTAACCGTTGGAGTATCAAACAAAGTCCAAATGATACGAAACTTGACAGGCGGTCTACCGGTAGTAAACCAAGGCCGCTTGGCATGTCTCGGTCCAATCCGGAAATGTTTAATCCCCATACACAAAAGAAAGCTAGAAATGGCCACCGGAGGAGAACGAAGCGCCAGAATGCAAAACGAACAACGGGGAAAATGCTCGAATGCAAGAGACGAACACGTATGCAAATGCAATGCACATGATGACATGATATGAGATGCATGACAACGACAACAACACACGGGGACAAAACCCAAACCCGAGGAAATAAATATAACTTAACACCGGAAACGGCAGGAGTTGGAGTACAAATTGGGAAAGTTACATCCGGGGTGTTACAATACATGCTTAACTCAGCACGGTGACAATAGCATAAGCGGGAAATAACTTCATGGATAGCTGTGTTTCTGCTCTTGTCATTTCCATGAGCTATCTCTCCATAGTTGATATCTCCTGCCTTAGGGTTTTTCCTTGACAAAACTTCGAGTTCTAATGCTCCATGTTCCGGTCTTTCTCCGATACACCTTGATCTCGGGTATTGACAACTTCCATAGTCTGCCAAGTTCCATAAGGGTAGCCTTCCTAGGTCATACAAATCTGGGAATTCTTTAGAGCCTTGAAATTCTACTTGTCTTCGATCTTCAACCGTTGTAGTTTCCATTATTCAGATGCACAGTAAAAAATCCTCTTCATTCCGAAGCGGTCTTAGTTGTCCAATATCTTGTACTTCTTGGAGTGGTCTCATCCGTCGAATCTTGAGTGATCCAAAGGGAAAAAGGGTATAGTCTCACTAAAATGGAATTTTTGAATAAGCTCAGAAGAGAAGAGAGGTAAACGATCTTTTTGAAAGGGAAAGTTGTAGAGAAAAAATCTTTGCTATGGGCTTGCCAGTTTCTAGGGTCACGTCCTACAGTCAACATCTGCTCTGATACCATCTTGTAGCGACCCGACCCAAATGGATCAAGTCTCTGTGCTTAAGTGTTATCCCTGGATCGGTATGCTGACACATAGTACTCGAGGATTTATAACAGAGGTAAATCACATGTATAAGTAACGTAAGATACTATTACCTCAATCCAAAATAGCGGAAGTAACAAGTTGTGGATTCCCATCAACACCAACGGCAAAGTTGAGTGTAGAAATCGTAACCCTAACGTATCACTTACTCGTCGTAAGAAATCCTGCAACATCAGACGTTGCAGCCACAAAGGGTCAGTACATTGAATGTACTGGCAAATTGACACCATAGAGAATGATGAACAATGGCTATCACTATATGCATATATGGCTGGTGGAAAAGCTCTATGGTTATATGTTTTTGCAAAAAGCCAATTTTTCCCTACTGCAAAAGAATACATTTTAATTAACTATCATGGTGGTTTTTCAACATTGAGAATGGTTGACAACATTCTCAATCCCAATTAAGTAACATCATTAAAACCCAACCAATTATTTAAGTAACATGATGAGATCAATAGGATAATCCAAGAACTAGATACTCAAGACGTCCATAACCGGGGACACGGCTAATCATGATTAGTTTATACACTCTGCAGAGGTTGCGCACTTTTCCCCACAAGACTCGATCGCCTCCGTTGGATTTCTCGCACTACATGGTGTTTGAGAAACGGATGACCGAGACATAGTCTTTCAGAAGTGCTAGCACCTTACGATGGATAGACCGTTACACCTACTTTCCCCTACATCTGCTAGTCTACCCTGTAAGAGTTCGCACGACTTAATCAACTATGCTAGAGCCCATAATAGCTTGTGGCTTCACACGGAAGTTTCTAGTATGAAAAATCTCATGATCCCTTTGAGCCTGGGTGGCAGTCCATAAAAAAACAGGCAATCCTGGTCTACCCAGGTGCCTAGACAGGCAATCCTGGAATAACCAGGTACCTCAATCCACCCAGATGTGTGTTTAAGTTGCCACCTTAGATAAATCATTAATTAACAAACTCACATTTGTCATGGATATCACTCACCAAATACACGTCTAGTAGCATAGCATGGCATAATAGGAAAACGTATAAGTAACTCCCAAAGGTTTGATACAACAACAGGTAATAGGTACTACCTCAACTACTTCCCAATCCCACAATTTAATTAGATCCTAATCATGCAATGTTTCAGGATTGATCTAATGCAATAAAACTGGGTATGAAAGAGGATATGATCAAAGTGTGAAATTGCCTGCAATGTTGATGAAGATGATTCACACTCAAAACTCTTGATAGTTCTACTCGTCACACTCCGGTCAATCTATCGTAAGCAAGCAATAGTAACCACACATAAGCAATCACTCAAAGTATCAGAAAGATCGAAGAAGACAATTCGGAAAACATCAAAACCAAGCAAATAACTCTTGCAACATAAAACAATTTCTAACAGTACCAAAATTATATGAATTTGGCCTTATCAGAAAGTTTAGGTCAAGAGTTTCGATTTGCAAAAAGAATCAACTCAAACGGAGCTACGAAACTCAAGTTATGATCAAATGAAGTTTGAATTCAAATCTGATCTAATTTAAATTTTAAACTTTTCAAAAACATGTTTGAGTTGGATTATTGGATAGAGGAGATCGTAACGAAGAAGTGGGCGTTGGTTTCGTTGGATTTGGACAAACGAGTAAAAAGTTATGGCTATTTGAAAAATCAGGGCCAAGCTGTTTTACGGAAGAAAAAAATAGCTACGGGCTAGGGTCTATTGTATAAATACGTAGACTAATTGATAATCTAATTATTTTATCATATTAGTCTAAAAATAATAAACTACGGAGGTATAAGAAGAAAAAAAACAAAGAAAGATACCTTTATAAGGGAGAGAAAAGACACCTTTGGAGAAAGGAGACAATTTCCAAAAGTCGCGTCGGAGAGGAGAAATATATTTTTCTTAAATGAATCTAGTCAAACCAAAATATTGATTTAACCCGAATCAGATGATTTTTGGAGGCTCTATGGGTCTATATTTATTGATGGAAAAGAGGCTTAGGAGTCAAAGGCTAGGCAATGTGAGACTAAACATAGACGAAAATATACGAAACAGAGAAGAAAAGAGGCGGATGGGCCTAAAGGCCTTCGGCCGGCCGCGCGCACGCTGCGGTGCAGTCTTTTTTTTACAAAATTCGGCCTAAGAGAAAAAAAGAAAAGGCTGGGCCTGGCCTATTTAAGAGAAAACCAATGGGGCGCCAGAAGCTACTATACTGCGCATGTAGGCGATAAATAAATATGGGCCGCACATACAGTTTTTTTTAAATAGAAACAGAAGGAAAACCGAATAACAAAATAAAATAAAAATTTTATATAGGCATATTATATATCAAGATTTTCAAAAAAAAAAATTCTACGACATGAACTTTTTTTGACATTAAATAAAATACACACAAATTCTAATAATTCTAATAGTGCTCCTGCTCTAATAAGATCCAACAAAAATCATTTTAAAAATACCAAAATGAAATCAAATTTATTTCTCTCCAATTTTCTGTTGTAGGGAATCATGTTACCCTATGTTCCATGTATTTTATTTTTGGAGAAAAATGATTTGAATAAAATCCAAAAAACTCCAAATTGAAAAATAATTCCAAAAGAACTTTGAATTTGATCCTTTGAAACTCCCAACTCATATTTCATATAATTTGAAGAAGTCATTTTATCTCCTCTCGTGAAAATCATTGAGTTGCATAAAGTTTCAGAATTGGAAATATTCTCAAATGAAATTCAAATATTTTCAACTCCCCTTGTCATTTAAATAAATGGAAGAAGTCATGTCATCTTCTCTCCAGGGTTTTGTGATGAAAAGAATTTGAATTCATTGGGATCAAAAAGAAAAAGGTGAAAGTTTGGGAAAGTCCTTTTATTCCCTCTCATTTAACTTTAAAAAAGTTTCAAATTTCACTCAATCAATCACACAACAATGAAACAATAAATCAATCTATCTATTTATTTTAACATTCCAAAATTTAGAATTTTGGGATGTTACAGTACTTTCATGAGACTAATGAACGAAGTTTTACGTGCTTTCATTGGACGATTTGTGGTAGTCTATTTTGATGATATACTGATTTATAGTAGATCTTTGGAGGAACATTTGGAACATTTACGTGCTGGTTTTATTGCTCTACGTGATGCACGTTTTTTGGTAACCTTGGGAAGTGTACCTTCTGCACCGACCGAGTATCTTTTCATGGCTATGTTGTTACTCCACAGGGAATTGAAGTTGATAAAGCCAGGATTGAAGCTATTGAGAGTTGGCCGCGGGCCAAAATGGTCACACAAGTGAGGAGTTTTCTTGGCCTCACTAGATTCTATAGGCGTTTTGTGAGAGATTTCAGCACCATTGTTGCACCTCTCAATGAGCTTACAAAGAAGGATGTGCCTTTTGTTTGGGGTACCGCACAGGAAGAAGCCTTCACGGTATTGAAAGATAAGTTGACACATGCTCCTTTACTCCAACTTCCTGATTTTAATAAGACTTTTGAGCTTGAATGTGATGCTAGTGGAATTGGATTAGGAGGTGTGTTATTACAAGATGGCAAACCTGTTGCATACTTTTATGAAAAGTTGAGTGGGCCTAGTCTGAATTATTCTACTTATGATAAAGAATTATATGCTCTTTTTCAGACTTTAGAGACATTTCAACATTATTTATGGCCCAAAGAATTTGTTATAGATTCTGATCATGAATCTTTGAAACATATTAAAAGTCAAGCTTAATTGAATCGTAGACATGCTAAATGGGTTGAATTCATTGAGACTTTCCTTTATGTTATTAAGCACAAGAAGGGTAAAGAAAATTTTATTGCTGATGCATTGTCTCATTGCTATACTATGCTTTCATAACTTGACTTCAAAATATTTGGTTTGGAGACCATCAAAGATCAATATGTGCATGCTGCTGATTTTAAAGATGTAATGCAGAATTGTAAAGAAGCTCGCCGTTAATGATGGATTTGTGTTCCGTGCTAACAAGCTATGCATTCCAGCTAGCTCCATTCGTCTTTTGTTGTTGCAGGAGGCGCATGGAGGAGGACTAATGGGACACTTTGGCGTGAAGAAGACGGAGGACGTACTTGCTACACATTTCTTTTGGCCAAAGATGAGACGGGATGTTGAGAGTTTTGTTGCTCGCTGCACTACATGTCAAAAAGCTAAGTCATGACTCAATCCTCATGGTTTATATATGCCTTTTCCTGTACCTAGTATTCCTTGGGAGGATATATCTATGGACTTTGTTTTAGGTATACCTCGAACAAAGAAGGGGAGGGATAGCATATTTGTTGTCGTGGATAGGTTCTCGAAAATGGCACACTTTAGACCATGTCATAAAAGCGATGATGTTGTTAATGTTGCTGATTTGTTCTTTCATGGAATTATTCGCTTGCATGGTGTGCCAAATACTATTGTTTCAGATCGTGACACTAAATTTCTTAGCCACTTTTGGTGATGTTTATGTGCTAAGTTGGGGACTAAACTGCTTTTTAGTACTACTTGCCACCCCGAAACTGATGGACAAACTGAAGTAGTCAATAGAACATTGTCTACTATGCTTAAGGCTGTTTTCAAGAATAATAAGAAAATGTGGGAAGAATGCTTGCCTCATATTGAATTTGCTTATAATCGTTCATTGCATTCTACTACTAAGATATGCCCTTTTGAAATTGTGTATGGTTTCCTACCTCTTGCACCTATTGATTTGTTGCCTCTTCCATCTTCGGAGAAGGTTAATTTTGATGCTAAGGAACATGCTGAATTGATTTTAAAAATGCATGATTTAACTAAGGAAAACATTGAGCATATGAATGCTAAATATAGACTAGATGGAGATAAGGGTAGAAAACATGTTGTGTTTGCACCTGGAGATCTTGTTTGGTTACATTTGCGTAAGGATAGATTTCCTAATTTGCGCAAATCAAAGCTAATACCACGTGCTGATGGTCCTTTTAAGGTGTTAGAGAAAATAAATGATAATGAATATAAACTTGAGCTGCCTATAGATTTTGGGGTTAGTCCCACTTTTAACATTACAGATTTGAAGCCTTATATGGGTGAAAAAGATGAGCTTTCATCGAGGACGACTTCATTTCAAGAAGGGAGGATGATGAGGACATCAATACCATTGTTACACTCACAGCCCTGCTACTATACATACTTGACCAATTACCAGAGCTCGTGCACGCCAATTGAATTGTCAGGTACTTTCGTTTCTTGGTAACGATTCTAATGTTCATGAGAATATGATGCTGCCTGAATTGGATACATTTGTTTTGCTTACAAATGAAGGGCCTAGCTTGGACAAGAAAGATGAACCTTGGAGAAAGTTCAAGCATGGAGATGATGGCATGCGCAAGGGGAATAAGAATTGAGTTACGAGTGATGATTCCAGGACTTTGAAGCCACCATAATGAGTGCATGAAGCCTTGGACGAAATATACAAGATGCCACTTCATAAATTTCGTCCAGAGGCTATTCTAGGTGTTGCGTCACCTTATTTGTGGGCCAAGCCCATGTAATTTCGAAATACTTGATTATAGGCAGTTTTTATAGTCCGTATGTGTGGGGAAACAATAGTTAGGGTTGGTTTCGGACACCTCCTCCAAGGGCCACGAAATTACCCCCCCTCTCTTCTCCATATATACATCCCTTAGGGCATCGTTTAGACTTTGGGTTTTGTTTAGATTAAAAGTTCGCCATAGCTGCAACTTCGTGTACTTCGTTTGTGTCCAATGACCAGACCAAGACGTTACAAAACCCCACCTTCATTAATAAAGCTTTCCTCTTTTACTCGCAATATCCAGATTGCAATCTCAGTTTTTGCTTGTTCTTTGTTTGCTCGCAGGAAATAGAGCCTCATGGTCAGGTTGATCGTGCTCCGGCATGGTCAATAACCCTCGGAAGTTGGTTTAGCGATTGCTAAGGCGCGACATCTTCGCACGTTCGTAGTCGGATCGTCAAAGTCGACTCCCACAAAAAATGTTATCTATCTCATCGAAACATCGGGACACCTTTGCCTCTATCAGGTCGCCCCATCCCGGGAGCGGCCACGGCGCATGTGCCACCTCCCGGACGAGCCAACCAAGCCTCTGTGCTCAACGGAGCTGCTGATCTTCAAGCACCACCGCCACATGACCCCGCTGCCCCTGTGGTCGTCCCACAGCAGTGCGGGCACGGTGCCGCCACCGTCGCTGCCGCCACTAGCACCATCCAGAGCCAGGCGACAGTGTGGTCGACGTTATCGACATCTATTGCTGAGGTTCCTGCCAGCAGCCGAGCAGATGGACGAGTGTCGTGCCACCATCCAAAGCCTTCTCGGTTTCACCGAAGTTGGGGGCTCGTGACGATCTTGCCCATTGGAACCTCCCCAAGCAACAGCCACCGCTCGCGCCGTTAGCCGTACGAAGGGGCTGTCCCCATGGTTCTGTCCACACCACGGCAGCCAGCGAGGACACAACAGAATCAAGACCCCGACTACATCTCGATGGCCTCTTTTGACCCTCGAGCACGTCTAGGCCAACGTTGAACCCCGGAAGACAGGCAGGAGGGAGAAGCGCGGGTCGTCGCCGAACGGCGCCGCAACTACCCCCGCTTGACCGACGGGTGCGACGCCCTCAACTTCGACGAATCTGCGCTCGGTGTTGGCGGGTTCCTACCTTTCGAGGTCGGCTGCCCTACCTTTACATGTGAGCTGCGAAAAGTCTGTTGGCCGTCCATTCGCACGTTGAAGCCATAGATACCTGAGAAGTATGATGAGAGGCTGGACCCGACAGAGTTCCTGAGCATCTACACCATCGATGTTCAGGCTGTCAGGGGAAGAGATGAGAAGGTGTTCGCCAACTACTTCGCTTTGGCCCTCATGTCCAACGTGAGGTCTTTGCTGATGCACCTACCGGAGAACTCCATTTCGTCACGGGCAGACCTGTGCCACAAGTTCATCGGTGCCTTCACCGACGGCCCCCAAGAGCCCGGCAGACCCAGCGACCTGCAGCTTCTCCAGTAGAAGGAAGGAGAAACCCTCTGTAAGTATTTGTAGAGACTCAGTATAGATCATATAAATATTCCAAATGTCCATCCGGCAGCCGTTATAGCAGCTTTCCAGTCCAATGTGCGCAACTGCCGCATTCATTCCAAAAGGAACATGCGGTTGCCCAAGACTGTGAAAGAACAATATACACTGGTGGATAAATGTGCCCGGATGGAAGGAGGGAGGAAGTTGCCCGGAGAGGAAGATTGCGTTAATGTTGATTCATAGGATGAGGATGAATCAACCGGTCAGAGGAAAGGGCAAGAAGCACAGTATGAAGCCAAGAGATAAGGCGGTGATGAGTGTAGTAGGTTCGGGCACACCTAGTACCGGCAAGATGGCCAAGGCTGAGGCCCCCGTCAAGGAAGCTGTCGCGTGCACTACCTACCGGGAAGCCGCTGCCATGGAAAAAGTTGGGAAATGTGATGGGCCATACTACAAGATCCACCGGACCAAAGGCCACGATCTTCAGGAGTGTTATCAGGTTGAGTAGTTTGTCAAGAAACAGAGGGCAGAGTATGATAAGCGTGATAAGGAAAAAGGTCAGAATGTTGCTGGCGGTAAGGGCCGAGGCGGTGAAGCAAATCGCCCTGGCAAACCCTTTCGGAACCAAGGAAAACCCGCCAAGGGCCAAGGGAAGGAAACTTGTGATGATGCCAGTGATGGAGTGAATGAGGAGGAAACTAGTGAGCAAGAATTTCAGAAGGCCACTAATGCCCTATGTATTGATGGGGATGCATCTTTGCACTCCTCTCAACTGCAACTCAAGCGATGTGCACGGGAGTTCAATGCTATGGAACCAGCGCTAGAGGCCCGGAAACTGCTCAAATGGTCCCGCACACCCATCATTTTTTACGAAGAGGATCACCCTGATCACACCACAACGGTAGGGTGTTTACCATTGTTGGTCTCCCCAACAATTCGCAACCTCAAGGTCACAAAGATGCTAGTGGACGGCGGGGCCGGGTTGAATCTGATTTCCCCCGCAGTTATTAGCAAGCTTCAGATAGGAGAAGAGGAGCTAGAGTCCACTGGCATGTTTCAAGGAGTTAATCCCGGCAGGAGGCATCCTAAGGGGGAGATTATGTTGCCGGTGACGTTTGGTAGAGAGCTGAATGATCGGACTAAGAATATTGTGTTTGATGTGGTTGATCTCCCCCTTCCGTCCAATGGGATTCTTGGACGACCAGCCCTGGCCAAGTTCATGGCAGCATCCCACTATGCTTACAACACCCTGAAAATGCATGTGCCATTGGGAGTCCTCACTATCCCGTCAGATGAGAAGGATGCAATTATCTGTGTGGAAAAGATGTATCGGGATGCAGTCGTAGCAGAGGCAGCGGCAGCAGCAGCTCCCGCCAAGGAAAGCAATGGAAAGAAGAGGGATTGTAGGACCTCCGACAAGATGTCTGATACGTCTCCAATGTATCTATAATTTTAGATTGCTCCATGCTATATTATCTACTTTTTAGACATTATTGGGCTTTATTATCCACTTTTATATTATTTTTGGGACTAACCTATCAACCGGAGGCCCAACCCAGAATTGTTGTTTTTTGCCTATTTTAGGGTTTCGAAGAAAAGGAATATCAAACAGAGTCCAAATGGAATGAAACCTTCGGAAATGTGATTTTCTCATCAGATAAGATCCAGGAGACTTGGACCCTCCGTCAAGAAAGCCACGAGGTGGTCACGAGGGTGGAGGGCGCCCCCCCTAGGGCGCTCCCTCTGCCTCGTGGGCCCCTCGAAGCTCCACCGACGTACTTTTTCCTCCTATATATATCCACGTACACCCAAACGATCAGGGACGGAGCCAAAAACCTAATTCCACCGCCGCAACTTTCTATATCCATGAGATCCCATCTTGGGGCCTATTCCGGAGCTCCGCCGGAGGGGGCATCGATCACGGAGGGCTTCTACATCATCATCCAAGCCCCTCTGATGAAGTGTGAGTAGTTTACTTTAGACCTACGGGTCCATAGCTAATAGCTAGATGGCTTCTTCTCTCTTTTTGGATCTCAATACAATGTTCTCCCCCTCTCTCATGGAGATCTATTCGATATAATCTTCTTTTTGCGGTGTGTTTGTTGAGACCAATGAATTGTGGGTTTATGATCAAGTCTATCTGTGAATAATATTTGAATCTTCTCTGAATTCTTTTATGTATGATTGGTTATCTTTGCAAGTCTCTTCGAATTATCAGTTTGGTTTGGCCTACTAGATTGGTTGTTCTTGCCATGGGAGAAGTGCTTGGCTTTGGGTTCGATCTTACGGTGTTCTTTCCCAGTGACAGAAGGGGCAGCAAGGCACGTATTGTATCGTTGCCATCAAGGATAACAAGATGGGGTTTTTATCATATTGCATGAAACAATCCCTCTACATCATGTCATCTTGCTGAGGGCGTTACTCTGTTTTTAACTTAATACTCTAGATGCATGATGGATAGCGGTCGATGAGTGGAGTAATAGTAGTAGATGCAGAATCATTTCGGTCTACTTGTCTCGGACGTGATGACTATATACATGATCATACCTAGATATTCTCATAACTATGCTCAATTATGTCAATTGCTCAACAGTAATTTGCTCACCCACCGTAGAATACTTATGCTTTTGAGAGAAGCCACTAGTGAAACCTATGGCCCCCGGGTCTCTTTCTCATCATATCAATCTCCATCACTTTATTATTGCTTTGCTTTTACTTTGCTTTTACTTTGTTTACTTTGCATCTCTATACCAAAAATATTATTTATCATCTCTATCAGATCTCACTTTCGTATGTGATCATGAAGGGATTGACAACCCCTAAGCGTGTTGGTTGCATTGAGCTATTGTTTTTATGTAGTTACGAGGGACTCGAGCGTAGCCTCCTACTGGATTGATACCTTGGTTCTCAAAAACTGAGGGAAATACTTACGCTACTTTGCTGCATCATCCCTTCCTCTTCGGGGAAATCCAACACAGTGCGCAAGAGGTAGCAAGAAGAATTTCTGGCGCCGTTGCCGGGGAGTCTACGCAAATGTCAACATACCAAGTACCCATCACAATCCCTATCTCCCGCATTACATTATTTGCCATTTGCCTCTCGTTTTCCTCTACCCCACTTCACCCTTGCCGTGTTATTCGCCCTCTCTCTCTCCTTCCTCCCTCTCTATTTGCCTCTTTTGCCTCTTTGCTTTTTGTTTGCTCGTGTCTTAGTTTGCTTGTTTGTCGCGATGGCTCAAGATAATTCTAAATTGTGTGACTTCACCAATACCAATAATAATGATTTCCTTAGAACTCCGATTGCTCCTCTTACCGATGCTGAATCTTGTGAAATTAATACTGCTTTGTTGAATCTTGTCATGAAAGATTCGTTCTCCGGCCTTCCTAGTGAAGATGCCGCTACCCATCTAAATAGCTTCGTTGATTTGTGTGACATGCAAAGAAGAAAGATGTGGATAATGATATTGTTAAATTGAAGCTATTTCCTTTTTCGCTTAGAGATCGTGCTAAAGCTTGGTTTTCGTCTTTGCCTAAAAATAGTATTGATTCATGGAACAAGTGCAAAGATGCTTTTGTCTCTATGTATTTTCCTCCGACTAAGATCATCTCTCTTAGAAACGATATTATGAATTTTAAACAAATTGATCATGAACATGTTGCACTAGCTTGGGAGAGAATGAAATTAAGGATACGTAATTGCCCTACTGATGGTTTGAATTTGTGGATTTAATTTTGCTTCTAGAAATCTTTTAGATTCGGCCGCGGGAGGCACTTTTATGGAAATCACTTTAGGAGAAGCTACTAAACTCCTAGATAATATTATGGTTAATTATTCTCAATGGCATACTGAAAGATCTACTAAAAAGGTGCATGCGATAGAAGAAATTTATGTTTTGAGTGGAAAGATGGATGAACTTATGAAATTATTTGCTAATAAGAGTGTTTCTTCTGATCCTAATGATGTGCCCTTGTCTACATTGATTTAGAATAATAATGAATCTATGGATGTGAATTTTGTTGGTAGGAACAATTTTGGTAACAACGCGTATAGAGGAAATTTCAATCCTAGGCCTTATCCTAGTAATCCTCTAATAATTATGGTAATTCCTACAACAATTCTTATGGGAATTATAATAATATGCCCTCTGATTTTGAATCTAATATTAAAGAATTTATTTCTTCGCAAAAGAATTTTAATGCTATGATTGAAGAAAAATTTCTTAAGATTTATGATCTGGCTGGGAACGTTGATAAAATTGCTCTTGATGTTGATTCTTTGAAACATAGATCTATTCCACCTAAGCATGATATCAATGAGTCTCTCAAAGCCATGAGAATTTCCATTGACGAGTGCAAAGAAAGAACCGCTAGGATGCGTGCTAAGAAAGATGCCTTTATAAAAGCGTGTTCTTCTAGTTCCTATGAAAATAATGATTGAGATCTAAAAGATATTGATGTGTCCCCTATTAAATCTTTGTTTTGGAATATGAATCTTGACAATGATGGGACTGATTATGATCCACCTTTACCTAGAAGGCGTTCTAAGAATTCGGAATTTGTTGATCTTGATGCTAAATTTGATAAAAGTGGGATTGAAGAAATTAAAACCCTAGATGTTGCTAAACCCACTATTATGGATTTCAAGGAATTTAACTATTAAAATTGCTCTTTGATTGATTGTATTTCCTTGTTGCAATCCGTGCTAAAATCTCCTCACGCTTATAGCCAAAATAAAGCGTTTACTAAACATATCGTTGATGCCTTGATGCAATCTTATGAAGAAAACTTGAATTGGAAGTTTCTATCCCTGGAAAACTTTATGATGAGTGGGAACCAACTATTAAAATTAAAATTAAAAATTATGAGTTTTATGCTTTGTGTGATTTGGGTGCTAGTGTCTCTACTATTCCCTAAACTTTGTGTGATTTACTAGATTTTCGTGATTTTGATGATTTCTCTCTAAACTTGCATCTTGCGAATTCCACTATTAAGAAACCTATGGAAATAATTAATGATGTTCTTATTGTTGCAAATAGGAATTATGTGCGCATAGATTTTATCGTTCTTGATATAGATTGCAATCCTTCTTGCCCTATTATTCTTGGTAGACCTTTCCTTAGAACGGTTGGTGCAATTATTGATATGAAGGAAGGGAATATTAGATTTCAATTTCCATTAAAAAAGGGCATGGAACACTTCCCTAGAAAAAAATAAAATTACCATATGAATCTATCATGAGAGCCACTTATGGATTGCCTACCAAAGATGGCAATACCTAGATATATTCTTGCTTGTTATGCCTAGCTAGGGGCGTTAAACGATAGTGCTTGTTGGGAGGCAACCCGATTTTTTTTATTCCTTGATTTTTTTTTCTCCTGTTTAGTAATAAATAAATTATCTAGCCTCTGTTTTGGTTGTGTTTTTTGTTTTTAATTAGTGTTTGTTCCAAGTAGAACCATTGGGAAGACTTGGGGAAAGTCTCGTTGAACTTGCTGTAAAAAACAGAAACTTTAGCACTCACGAGAACTGCTGTCATTTTTATTTGGGAAGTGCTATTTAGTTAATTATTTTTGCAGATGATTAATAGATAAATTCCTCACGTCCAGCAATTTATTTTAGAATTTTTGGGGTTCCACATGTTGCGCTAGATACAGATTACTACAGACTATTCTGTTTTTGACAGATTCTGTTTTTCGTGTGTTGTTTGCTTATTTTGATGAATCTATGGCTAGTAAAATAGTTTATAATCCATAGAGAAGTTGTAATACAGTAGGTATAACACAAATATAAATTAAGAATGAGTTCATTGCAGTAACTTGAAGTGGTCTTTTGTTTTCTTTCGCTAACGGAGCTCACGAGTTTTCTACTTTAAGTTTTGTGTTGTGAAGTTTTCAAGTTTTGGGTAAAGATTTGATGGATTATGGAACAAGGTGTGGCAAGGTCCTAAGCTTGGGTATTCCCATGGCACCCCGAAGATAATCTAAGGACACCTAAAATCCAAAGCTTGGGGATGCCCCGGAAGGCATCCCCTCTTTCGTCTACTTCTATCGGTAACTTTACTTGGAGCTATATTTTTATTCACCACATGATATGTGTTTTTCTTGGAGCGTCTTCTATTGTTTGAGTCTTTGCTTGTTAGTATACCACAATCATCCTTGCTGTACAGACCTTTTGAGAGAGCCATACATGATTTGGAATTTTATAGAATACTCTATGTGCTTCACTTATATCTTTTGAGCTTTATAATTTGGCTCTAGTGCTTCACTTATATCTTTTAAAGCACGGTGGTGGATTTGTTTTTATAGAAACTATTGATCTCTCATGATTCACTTAGATTATTTTGAGAGTCTTAATAGCATGGTAATTTTCTTAAAATCCTAATATGCTTGGTATGCAAGATTAGTAATAAAACTTTCGTATGAGTGTGTTGAATACTAAGAAAAGTTTGATGCTTGATGATTGTTTTGAGATATGGAGGTAATAATATCAAAGTCATGCTAGTTGAGTAGTTGTGAAATTGAGAAATACTTGTGTTGAAGTTTGCAAGTATCGTAGCATGCACGTATGGTAAACGGTATGCAACAAATTTGAAACATGAGGTGTTATTTGATTGTCTTCCTTACGAGTGGCGATCGGGGACGAGCGATGGTCTTTTCCTACCAATCTATCCCCCTAGGAGCATGCGCGTAGTGCCGAGGTTTTTGATGACTTGTAGATTTTTGCAATAAGTATCGGAGTTCTTTATGACTAATGTTGAGTCCATGGATTATACGCACTCTCACCCTTCCATCCTTGCTAGCCTCTTCGGTACCGTGCATTGCCCTTTCTCACATTGAGAGTTGGCGCAAACTTCGTCGGTGCATCCAAACCACGTGATATGATACACTCTTTCACACATAAACCTCCTTATATCTTCCTCAAAACAGCCACCATACCTACCTATTATGGCATTTCCATAGCCATTCCGAGATATATTGCCATGCAATTTTCCATCATTCCGTTCATCATGACACACTCATCATTGTCATATTTCTTAGCATGATCATGTAGTTGACATAGTATTTGTGGTAAAGCCACCGTTCATAATTCTTTCATACATGTCACTCTTGGTTCATTGCATATCCCGGTACACCGCTGGAGGCATTCATATAGAGTTATCTTTGTTCTAGTATCGAGTTGTAAATAAATAGAAGTGTGATGATCATCATTATTAGAGCATTGTCCCAAGTGAGGAATAAATAAAAAAGGGAAAGGCCATAAAAAAAGAAGGCCCAAAAAAATTGAGAGAAAAAGAGAGAAGGGACAATGTTACTATCCTTTTACCACACTTGTGCTTCAAAGTAGCACCATGATCTTCATAGTAGAGAGTCTCTCATGTTATCACTTTCATATACTAGTGGGAATTTTTCATTATAGAACTTGGCTTGTATATTCCAACAATGGGCCTCCTCAAGTGCCCTAGGTCTTCGTGAGCAAGCAAGTTGGATGCACACCCACTAGTTTCTTTTGTTGAGCTTTGATACATTTATGGCTCTAGTGCATCCGTTGCATGGCAATCCCTACTCCTTGCATTAACATCAATCGGTGGGCATCTCCATAGCCCATTGATTAGCCTCGTTGATGTGAGACTTTCTCCTTTTTTGTCTTCTCCACATAACCCCCCTCTATTATATTCTATTCCACCCATAGTGCTATGTCCATGGCTCGCGCTCATATATTGCGTGAAAGTTTATAGGTTTGAGATTACTGAACTATGAAACAATTTCTTGGCTTGTCATCGGGGTTGCTATGAAACAATTTCTTGGCTTGTCATCGGGGTTGTGCATGATGGTAGCATTCTTGTGTGACGAAAATTAAACATGACTAAAGTATATGATTTTGTAGGGATGAACTTTCTTTGGCCATGTTATTTTGAGAAGGCATAATTTCTTATTTAGTATGCTTGAAGTATTATCATTTTATGTCAATATGAACTTTTGTCTTGAATCTTTCTGATCTAAATATTCATACCATAATTAAGAAGAAATACATTGAAATTATGCCAGGTAGCACTCCGCATCAAAAATTCTGTTTTTATCATTTACCTACTCGAGGACGAGCAGGAATTAAGCTTGGGGATGCTTAATACGTCTCCAACGTATATATAATTTTTGATTGCTCCATGCTATATTATCTATTGTTTTAGACATTATTGGGCTTTATTATCCGCTTTTATATTATTTTTGGGACTGATCTATTAACCGGAGGCCCAGCCCAGAATTGTTGTTTTTTTGCCTGTTTTAGGGTTTCGAAGAAAAGGAATATCAAATGGAGTCCAAATGGAATGAAACCTTCGGAAACATGATTTTCTCATCAGATAAGATCCAAGAGACTTGGATCCTCCGTCAATAAAGCCACGAGGTGGTCACGAGGGTGGAGGGCGCGCCCCCTGCGTCGTGGGCCCCTCGAAGCTCCACCGACGTACTTCTTCCTCCTATATATATCCACGTACCCCAAAACGATCGGGGACGGAGCCAAAAACCTAATTCCACCGCCGCAACTTTCTGTATCCACGAGATCCCATCTTGGGGCCTGTTCTGAAGCTCCGCCGGAGGAGGCATCGATCACGGAGGGCTTCTACATCATCATCCAAGCCCCTCCGATGAAGTGCGAGTAGTTTACTTCAGACCTACGGGTCCATAGCTAATAGCTAGATGGCTTCTTCTCTCTTTTTGGATCTCAATACAATGTTCTCCACCTCTCTCATGGAGATCTATTCGATGTAATCTTCTTTTTGCGGTGTGTTTGTTGAGACCAATGAATTATGGGTTTATGATCAAGTCTATCTATGAATAATATTTGAATCTTCTCTGAATTCTTTTATGTATGATTGGTTATCTTTGCAAGTCTCTTCGAATTATCAGTTTGGTTTGGCCTACTAGATTGGTTGTTCTTGCCATGGGAGAAGTGCTTAGCTTTGGGTTCGATCTTATGGTGTCCTTTCCCAGTGACAGAAGGGACAGCAAGGCACGTATTGTACCATTGCCATCAAGGATAACAAGATGGGGTTTTTATCATATTGCATGAAACTATCCCTCTACATCATGTCATCTTGCTGAGAGCGTTACTCTGTTTTTAACTTAATACTCTAGATGCATGCTGGATAGCGGTCGATGAGTGGAGTAATAGTAGTAGATGCAGAATCGTTTCGGTCTACTTGTGTCGGACGTGATGCCTATATACATGATCATACCTAGACATTCTCATAAATATGCTCAATTCTGTCAATTGCTCAACAGTAATTTGTTCACCCACCGTAGAATACTTATGCTTTTGAGAGAAGCCACTAGTAAAACCTATGACCCCCGAGTCTCTTTCTCATCATATGAATCTCCATCACTTTCTTATTGCTTTGCTTTTACTTTGCTTTTACTTTATTTAATTTGCATCTCTATACCAAAAATACCAAAAATATTATTTATCATCTCTATCATATCTCACTTTCGTAAGTAACCGTGAAGGGATTGACAACCCCTAAGCACGTTGGTTGCGTTGAGCTATAGTTTTTGTGTAGGTACAAGGGACTCGAGCCTAGCCTCCTACTGGATTGATACCTTGGTTCTCAAAAACTGAAGGAAATACTTACGCTACTTTGTTGCGTCATCCCTTCATCTTCGGGGAAAGCCAACCAGTGCTCAAGAGGTAGCCGTGTCCGAGAAGCGTGCCCCTCCTAGTGCATGACACCCGTTGACGATGTGCCGAAGTGTTCCAACAGCTAGAGATCCAAGATTACTACACCCAAAGTGAAGAAGGTCCTGGCAGGTCTGGCTGGCGTTGACGGTACTTTCACTATCAGCGCCACCCTCGATGACAAGTAGGAAAGCACGCTCGTTGCCTTCCTGCGAGGGAATATCGATGTTTTTGCTTGGCAACCATCTGATATCTCTGGTGTTCCCAGGGAGGTAATTGAGCACCACCTTGTTGTCTACCCACATGCCCGACCCATTAAGCAGAAGGTACGGAAGCAGGCCTTGGAGAGGCAACAGTTCATTGCCGAAGAAATCAAGAGGTTAGAGGGAGCTGGTTTGGTCAGAGGAGTACTGCATCCTACATGGTTAGCAAATCAAGTAGTGGTCCGGAAGGCTAACGGGAAGTGGAGGCTTTGCATTGATTTCAATGACCTCAACAAGGCTTTGCCCAAAGGACCCCTTTCCCTTGCCGCGTATCGACCAGATCATGGATTATACTTCGGGATGTTATTTGCTCTCCTTTCTGCATGCATACTCAGGATATCATCAAATCTTCATGTCCAAGGAAGATGAAGAGAAGACATCATTCATCACTCCGTGTGGTACGTACTGCTTTGTCCGCATGCAGTTCAGATTAAAGAGTGTCGGGTCCACTTTTGCAAGGGCAGTCCAAATCAGTTTTGAGCCATAGCTGCATAGGAATATAGAATCCTATATGGATGATATCGTGGTCAAAACCAAGGATAAGGCCACCCTTATCCAGGATTTGGAAGAGAGATTTGCCAATCTGCGCGAGATCAACCTGAAGCATAATCTGGAGAAGTGTGTATTTGGTGTTCCCTCTGGCAAGATAATCGGGTTCTTCGTGTCCCATCAGGGGATCGAAGCCAACCCCGACAAGATCAAGGCCATTGAGCAGATCCAAGCACCAAGGACATTTAAGGATGTGAGGCGCTTGACGGGATGCATTGCCTTGCTAAGCAGATTCATCTCCAAGTTTGCCAAGCGTGCACGGCCGTTCTTCAAGGATTTGAAGAAGGCATGGCCTATGAAGTGGACCCCGGAAGCAGATGCAGGAATTGAAAGCCTACTTATCATCTGTGCCTACCTTGGTTGCACCCAAACCCCAAGAGCCATTATTGCTTTACTTGGCGGCAACCAACCAAGTCATCAGTGCGGCCTTCGTAGCATAGCAAGAGGTAGATGAGGCAGAAGGTGGCCAGATCATGACAGAGTCAGATAAGAATCAGGATAGCAATGAGTAGGGCAACGAGAGCAACCCCAAGGACGCGGCAAGGAAGAAAGTGGTGCAGCGCCCAGTGTACTTCGTCCAGCTCCTTGTTACAGGGGGCTAGATCGATGTACTCTGGCATGCAAAAGTTGATCTTTGGTCTCATTATGGCCTCAAGGAAACTATGCCACTACTTCCAAGCCATGAGATCACGGTTGTCCACTCGTTTCCCGTTGCAAAGTATACTCCGAAACCCTAAGGCAACTGGCAGCATAGTGGAATGGGCTTTGGAGCTATCCAGCTTTGGTTTGAAGTTTGAGAGCACTTTAACTATTCAGAGTTGGGCATTGGCAGAGTTTATTGCAGAATGGATGCCAACCCCTGATGAGGAAAGGGCAGAGACAGTCGTCCCCGGCAAGGAATCACCCCAAGAATGGATTATGTATTTTGATGGTGCTTTTTTCCTATGAGGAACTTACTAGGGAAAAGCCTAGCAGTAGCGCTGGTTTTTGGCCTATCAGTAGCGCGGGTAAGCGCGCTACTGATAAGGCGCTACAGCTAATGCTTAGCAGTAGCGCCTACTGGCACTCGCTACTACGTATATCTACTTAGTAGTAGCGCTTTCCAAGTCAATCGCTACTGCTAATTATTAGTAGCGCTTTCGAAAACAACCGCTACTACTATTATTCCCTATTCCATTTCTTTTGAATTTTAGGTCGTATTCATATACTATATACAATTTTTCATACAGTAGCAATTTAGAGATTGTTTTTACATTCGTAATGAGTTATTAAATCACTAGGTGAAAGAACCTTGGATTAGTTTCAAGTGCATGGATCCAAAGTAACCAATGGTCACTTTGGATCCATCCATTTGAAACTAATCGGCGGTTCTTTCACCCAATGACATAATAACTTCTCATCATCATCATAATATCATTAACAACTTATCATCATAATATATCATTGTCATATAACTCCTCATAATCATCATTTTCGTCCATGATGGGACATCATATAACAATTCGTCACTAGTTATAATAACAACTCGTCCTCATCATCATCATAGTACTCATAGTCACTACTCCTACTCAGCATCACCATCAAGTCTAAGACATTGTAGTCATATATAATCAACACTAACTAATTGTTCTTAATACTTAGGACCTACTCCTCTCTCCTAGCTAAAATACCATAAAACAGATAAACCGGTCCTTCACCATAATGGAGAATGGACATAAACCTATCTCCAACTTGTGGCTTGCGCACATTCATTTTGTCTCCAATTATTTGCGTGTGTCGCATTCATCACTTTGCTCCATTCTTTGATTTTGAGCCTTCATCATTTGAAGAAATCGAGTATGCAGTATGGTAAGCCTCCGAAGGAGTTGGTCGTAAGCTAACCATATGCATATCACCTTCGGTAAATAGCATGTCAGGCACAACCTGCTTCGGGAGCCTCTGTTCAAAAACGAAATAGTAACATATATAGTTAGCAATGGTTTACATAAGAATAATGTATGCAATGAAGTTACCATCATTAACAAAATCTTACCAAGTTTTTAGCAATGAATTTATCATCAAGCAATGTATGGACTAGTGCCACGTATCTAGTATAATTTTGGCTGATAGAGTGACTGGTTTCAAAGGCATCAACATCTTCTATGAATGAGACAAGATAACCTTTGTCCTCACAATTAAGCTTGGAGTCATAGCTGTAGTATGTGTTGTCTACTACCTTCCAAGTATTTCTTGAAGATAAGAAATAAGTTGAAAATGATAAATAAATAAGTTTAGTATGGACGAACACCAAATATTTTTAAATTAACAACATAAATTACCGAACTTAACAAATTAGTTTGACAAACTCACATCTAGGCAAAGCTGGAGGCATATCCACATCCACCCAGATGTCGATATTATCATCATCATCATAATCTTCGGGACGAATATCAAATCTTATTCGCATTCCCTCCTCAAATCCATATGCCTTGCAGAGAGCTTCCCAATTAGAGCAACCGAAATGGGAGCGATCGACCGCATTGTAGAACTTAACCAGAAACTCGTAACCATGTTTAGTTCTTAAGTGAGCCCTCCTCGTCTCCACATCTCAGTCATCTAAACCAAAACCAAGCTTATCCAATACATATGGTCTAGCATGGCAGGGATTGTTACTAATCGAATTGAAAAAAAATCCATAAATTACAGTTGAACAAAAGAGCACAAGTGATGATATTAATTACGATGAATGCGTGTCGTTGCATACCATACAAACATCGAAAGTCTCTTCCAGCTTCACTGTGGAAAAACTTACATTTTGCAGGGCGAGGAAACCTGGTCGCACACACCCCGGTCATCATAGCAGTACCGCACTCCGGGATCCCATCGTCATCAGGACATCTCCTGTGTTCAAAATCAGAGATTATAACTCGACAGCAAAAACCAAAAAAAATCCGCATGACCTTTGCTAAAAAAGGACACATCGATGCGCGTGAAATTGCCAGAACGAGAATTTATCACACTCCGGCAAAACATAGGCCACTTATCGATGGTCTGTTTCAGGTTCAAAATATGAAAAATATATTCGAAAAATATCTTATATATTAATCTAACACTAATTAAACTAGTTTTATTAACTACTTACTAAATAAACTAGTTTTATTAAATACTTACTAAATAAACTAGTTCTATTAAGCACTACTAAATAAACTAGGTCCATTAAGCACTTAGTATAAATAAGCGTTATATAATCACTGCTAAATAAACTAGTTACCTACGATTGCAAAAAACAAAGACAAGAGGAGGCAGGAGAGAGGAGGGGGAGGGGCGGCCGGAGGAGGAGGGGGAGGGGCGGAGGAGGACGGGGAGGAGGGGGCGCGGTGGGAGGAGGGCTGCCGGCGTAGAGGAGGGAGGAGGGGGGCCGCAGCGGAGGGAGGGCGCGATGGGAGAGGAGGGTGGAGGGCATGGGTGGGAGGAGGAGGGACGGAAGGAGGGAGTTACCGCGGTGGAGGACGGCGGCGGCGACGACGACGAACGACAATGGTTAACGGCGTGGGCGAGAGTAACTCAGAGGGAGAGTGAGTGAGAGAGAGGGTCGGCTGCGTGGTGATAAGGTAGAGTTAGTAGTAGCGCGGGTATGAAAAAGCGCTACAGGTAAGGAGAATAGCGGTAGCGCGGTACGGTGTAAGGTGCTACTGCTTTAACTAGCTGGACGGCGAGGTCATGGCAATTAGAGCAGTAGCGCAGTTTAGAGATGACGCGCTACTGCTATTTTTCTTTCAGCAGCATTCCCGGCACGCGTTGTTGCTAAATAGCAGTAGCATCGTATTTTGAAGAGCGCTGCTGGTAATATTCTGTGTATAAGGTTTTCCCTAGTAAGTGAGGTGCAGTGGCTAGCATGCTTCTTGTTGCCCCCTTCGGGGAGCATTTGAAGTACGTCGTCCAGATGCACTTTGCCCGGGAAGAAGCCACCAACAATACAACAGAGTATGAAGGGCTCCTTGGCGGGCTCAGGATTGCAGTAGAATTGGGAATTAAAAAGCTGATCACTCGAGGAGATTCACAACTTATGGTGAGACAAGTCAACAAGGATTACCAATGCCCATTTATGGAAACATACGTTGAGGAAGTAAGTAGAATGGAGGAGCACTTTGACGGGTTGCAAACAGAGCACGTACCCCGTGCGGAAAACAGCATAGCTGATCACCTTTCAAAGTGTGCTACACAGAAGCTTCCTGTGGAACAAGGAACTTTTGTTCTCCATCTCTCTCAACCCTCCGTATCACCAGCCAGAATGTATGGCTCGGAAGAGGAGAGAGTTGGACTACGGTAAGCCTCTCCCAGCATAGCCATCCGCTCCGGGAAGAGACCCTGCTAGAAACAACTCCTCACAGCCTACCGGACCACCCCCTCCAGCCGGGCCTATGGAGTGGTCCACGGCGGCACTATGGTGATGTGTCGGCCTCTGATTGGCCGAAACACGTGGCCGCTGGCGGTGGACATGTCCGGCCGTCGGTGGAGGTGTCCGACGGTGCAGGGAGGTGGTAGACTAGGGTTTCAATCATGAATTTTCGGGGGGAGGTGCAAATATATAGGTAGAGGGAGCTAGGAGAGTCCAAATGAGGTGCGGTTTTCGGGCACACGATCGTGATCGAACGACCGAGACGATGGAGGGGGTTTGAATGGGTTATTGGGCCATCTTGAAGGGGTGTTGGGCTGCAATACACACGAGGCCTTTACGGTTCCCTGGTTAACCGTTGGAGTATCAAACAGGCTCCAAATGGAACGGAACTTAACAGGCGGTCTACTGGTGGTGTACCAAGGCCTCTTGGAAAATATCCGTCCATTTCGAGACAGTTTGACACCCGCACACGAAAAGAGACAAAAGGGGGCGCCTGATGACATAAGAGTGTCGGATTGCAAAACGGACAACGGGGAAAATGCTCGGATGCATGAGACGAACACGTATGCAAATGCGATGCACATGATGACATGATATGAGATGCATGACATGAACAAAATGCAAAACGAAGACAAAAACCCAACCATGAAAGAAACTCATATCGCATCTCCGGAAAAAGGCAAGAGTCGAAATACGAATATGGAAAGTTGTATCCGGGGCGTGACAAGACTCCACCACTACGAGAGGATCTCGTCCCGAGATCTAGGATGGCACCGGAGGGGAAAAATGGAAGAGGGAGATAAGAGGTAAAACAAAGTTGCTTCTTTGACAAACGAGTGAAACCAATGAACCTTGACATGTTGAAAAAATTGAATGAAAGAATGCAACAGAGATGAACGAAGTTGAAAGCACTCGTTAGGAAAGAGGAACAAGGAAGAACAAATTCGGGCAGCACTCAGGTTGAAAAGTGATAAGAAACTTGATAAGATGAAATGAACTAGAAGAGATGACACAACACTCCGGTTGAGAAGGGAGGTAAAACTTGTAAAAATGGGAAGAACTTGATAAGAGGGCACGACACTCCGGTTAAATGGATAAGCATGAAGAGAACACACTCCTCACAATTAAAGATGATGAGTGAGGAGAGCAACATCACGAAGCCTCCGGAAGAAAGAATAGAAGATAGATCATTGGAAGGAAAGAATGGAGAAGAAAATCCCAACTTCAGCCACAAATGAGTTTGTAAAGCACCATTCCAAGAAGGTTATAACGAAGTTGCTGGAAAACCAACAACGAAACGCATAAACTTGTAGTCGACTTATGGAAAATATCTCAAAATTATGAGGTGAAATTCTGCCACTAACGGAAACAATAGATTGGATGGATATCAACAAGGAGAGACGAACCACCATGTAGAGCCTCCATGAAGAACTCCGGTAATAAAAAGGATAACGAAAAGAAAGAGAAGTTGAAAACACAAGGTGAAGCCTTGCGATGATTTATATGGAGATTCATGACGAGATAATGCGGAAGACCTGGAACTCCGGAAAAGAAAGATGAACAAATGAAATAAAGAATTTGATGAACCTCCGGAATAAGGAATTAATCACTTGGATGAAACTAAAATAAGAATTACATTATGTTGATCCATCATCAATTAAATTGATGACAATTAATGGATTTGGCATACTACTTATTCTCGTTGAAAGGATTAAGATAGATATAGCGCAAACTTGAGAAGGTCTTCTGCGAACCACCGGTAGGATTGGGAAGAACGAATGAATTTATATGATAACGATGGAAGAGAAATCTTGAACGAACCACCGTAAGAATTGAAAACGATTGAAGAAACGATAAAGAAACACCGGGAAGAATTATAAAACGAATGAAGATACTTGAAGGGATTTAGATACATGAGAACAAAGAGATCACGAGCTGATAAGAGAATACTTGAATGATGCACCGGTAAGATTTAGAGAATGAGAGCTTAAAGCTGAGAATGAATAATATTTGAAAAGATGGTCTTCGGAGGAAAGAAATGGAAACAACTCATGAAATGCTCCGGATGGGTGAAAAGAATTCTCAAAATCGAAAACAATTATGAGAGGATGGCCTCAAACTAGAACCATGAATCTTTGAAGAGAATGGGGCAAGATTTAAGAGCAACTCTTCTTCTGTCTTCAAATGCAGAGAATGACAATGAGAAAGACCACCATTAATTGTCAAGGCACTACAGAATGAAAAATTAGAAAGGTTGAACCAACGATGAAAAGAATTTGAAAGATTCTGGGGAAAGACATATGACTGATGAAAATCATTCTTACGTCAAACTTGGAAAGAATTTGAGAGTAACTCCGGCAAAATTAGAAGAGTCGGGTAAGATCCTGGAAAAAGACATGTGGGTTAGGGCCCACTCAAAAGGTACGCCGTTGAACGATTACTTGAAAAGGAGATTGCACCGGTTGATTTAAATGGCTTGAATGAGATAACAACCTCGAAATAGCTTGAACGGATCGAGAATCTAACCGTGAATCTTCTGAGATATCTTTAGCCCTCCGGAACAATTGAATAGCGAGAGGTGAGTAAATAAGATAGTCTTCGGTAAGGACTTTCAACATGGAAAGCATGTAAACCCATGAAAAAGATATGATCAACACCGAAAGCTTGCATTGAAACCACTGGAGAAGGAAGAGAACGAAGAATGATGAACTAGTAAAACATCTTCATGAGAACCACCGGGTAAGAACATTGACGGAAAAGAATGGAGAGACTTCACATCAATAAGATGGATACTTTATTAAGAAATCTGAGTCCTTGAAGAAAAAGGGTGAGAGGGCGGGAAAACAAACGCAACTTGGAGACGGATGAAACAAACACCATTGAGAAACTTAGAGTTGATCTTGCGGATGTTGAAAATGATCGGATCCACTTGAAGAGAAATGCTTCGGTTGGAAAAGAATTAATATGACAACCTCAATGATCAAGAAGGATTGGTATTCACATAGAAGTATGAGAACACCACTTTTGAAAGGTATGGAATCAACATTTGATTTCGAAGCAACTCGACTACCACAACTCAAAACATAACAAAGGATTGGCTTGCAGAATAAGCCGGAAACAAACATATGATAGACCCCATATCATATCATGTGTCTATTGGAAAGATATTCTAGGAGCTACTTGAATTCCCACCTATAAACTCCCAAAATTTTCTGGTTATGCAATCAGGTGTTGGGGATACAGGGGAAGCAAACTATCTCACCCAAACTAACAAATCCTACATCTAGTTGTATCCATCCTTCAACACATAACCAAGAAACCTTCGAAAATCATTTACCTCAACCTTTGATAAGCATCCGTTATACGTATCTCACCAACAACTGCATAAAAGAGATTTTCGATGTCAGCGAACTCAAGTATTCCAGAGCTGCAACGATAAAATTGTGACGACAACACCTCGGAGATCAACTCCCCTGGACACTGCCACAACCCCGAAATGTCAGGAGGCACAAAGAACAATATTCTCGTCACAAAACCATCGGAACGATTCCAAGATACTCATGTGATCCTAATTTTTTTCATGAAATTTGAGAAGAGAAGAGTCAAAACTCTACGTCAGGATGCCTCACGAGAGCGACGAAGGGACTGAGGAGTAAAAAGAATCCTACTCTCTGATATATATAATCCTATAAGACTCAAAACATTTTTCTAGACTCAACAACGCTAGAGATTCGATCAAGCAGGGGCTCCTAAGTCGGGGAAGGCTCTGATACCAACTTGTAACACCAACGATGCGGCTATATCTCCCATGTGTCGGAGCATGACTTAGAGGCATAACTGCATAGTAGGCATGTCGCAAGAGGGGTAATCATTACACATCCCATGTACTGAATAAGAAAGGGATAAAGAGTTGGCTTACAATCGCCACTTCACACAATACATAAATATAGCATTACATCATCCAGAATATAATCAAGGTCCGACTACGGAACCAAATAAAGAAAGACAACCCCTAATGCTAATCCCCGATCACCCCCTACATCTGGTTTTGGAAGTATCTGTGAGTCACGGGGACTCAGCAATCTCACACCCTCGCGATCAAGACTATTTAAGCTTAAAAGGTAGGAAAGGGTAGTGAGGTGGAGCTGCAGCAAGAACTAGCATATATGGAGGCTAACTTACGCAAATGAGAGTGAGAAGAGAAGCAAAGCACGGTCGTGAACTAGAAGTGATCTAGAAGTGATCCTGAAGCTACCTACATTCAAGCGCAACACGAGACCGTGTTCTCTTCCCAGACTCCGCCGAAAAGAGACCATCACGGCTGTTGATTCATTTTAATTAAATTAAGTGTCAGGTTTTCTACAACCGGATATTAACAAATTCCCATCTGCCCATAACCGCGGGCACGGCTTTCGAAAGTTCTAAACCCTGCAGGGGTGTCCCAACTTAGCCCATCACAAGCTCTCACGGTCAAACAAGGATATTCCTTCTCCCAGGATGACCCGATCAGACATGGAATCCCGGCTACAAGACCTTTCGATAATGGTAAAACAAGACCAGCAAAGCCACCCGAATGTGCCGACAAATCCCGATAGGAGCTGCATATATATCGTTCTCAGGGCACACCGGATTGTCCAATCTTCTGGTAGGCCAGCCCAGAGTTGCCCCTGGTGGCCACCGATGGCTGACAAGTTGGACCAACACTCAGAGGAGCACTGGCCCGAGGATTTAAAATAAAGATGACCCTTGAGTCTGCAGATCCCACGGGAAAAAGGCTTAGGTGGGAAATAGTAAAACCAAGATTGGGCCTTGCTGGAGGAGTTTTATTCAAGGCAAACTGTCAAGGGGTTCCCATTATAACCCAACCGCGTAAGGAACACAAAATCAAGGAACATAAGACCGGTATGACGGAAACTAGGAAGGCAACAGTGGAACAAAAGACCAGGAATAAGGCCGAGCCTTCCACCCTTTACCAAGTATGTAGACGCATTAAAGTAAACAAGATATAATAATGATATCCCAACAATATCCATGTTCCAACATGGAACAAACTCCATCTTCACCTGCAACTAACAACGCTATAAGAGGGGCTAAGCAAAGGGGAGTGACATGGCAATATGGGAGGCATGATATAGCAAGTGGTAGGTATCGCGGCATAGCAAAAGAGCGAGCAACTAGCAAGCAAAGATAGAAGTGATTTCGAGGGTATGGTCATCTTGCCTGCAAAGTTCTCCGAGTTGACGATAGCTTGATCCTTGTAAGCGTACTCAACGGTTTCCTCGATCACGTACTTGTCTCCCGACTCTACCCAAAGGAAGAACACAAGCGAAGGAAGCAAAAATCAACCATGGTGCAATGCGCAAGCAACATGATGCAAAACATGGCATGGTATGCGGGATGTTTTATGCAATGCATATGCGTGCTCCGGAAGGAAAATATTGAACCAGGCCTCAACTTGGCAAGCCAAGCATGCCGCTGGAAAGATGAGTTAATTTCGGTCGAAATCGATATAAAGATCGCCGGAAACGGATGCACGGTTTTCAAATGGCAAGCAAAACAATAATGGCACAATTCTGCAATTAACAGCATGATGCCATCTAGGATGCAACAAGAATTCAAGCTGCTGCACTCCAACATAGCAACAAAGCACATGGCGGTGATATATTGAATATGCTTGACAAACGATGAACACTGAGATACGGCTAAATCACACAAGAGCAGGTTCAAACAAGCATGGCAAAATTGCAAAAGTTATCAGCATCGTGGACTTGGTGAAAATACTAACATGTCAGGAATTAACATCAGGAAGCAATGTTTAGAGAAAGATATCAACATGCTACAGGAATAGAACATATCAATGCAAGGCATGGCATGGATCTACTCAAAGCATATAACAAAAGTTCCTTACTGACCATAAGCCAAAAGGGCACAGAAAATATGATGGCAGCCATGTAAACATAGAAAGTTTCGTTAACAGATTCCGACTTTGCAGAAAAACTGAGCATGGCATAAACAGAATTATGAAGGCATGTTTGCGAGCTCGATGCGCTCAACACAAGGAATTGCATGACAAGCTAAGCATACTACCAGCAAGAAGACATGATCATGAGGCCAAGCAAAGCAAGAACACGTTCATAGCATGCATGGATCAACTACAACAACCTTGGCAAAATTGATGAACATGTAAACAAACTGCCAGGAACATTTTATAGCAAAAGTAGAGCAAGATTGAGTCATGCTAGGGCACTCCATAAATGCAAACATGGGCATGGATGGATAGAGCATAACAATATGTCCAAATCAACCTTACTGAAGCAACTCAAATAAAGCATGTATCTCACTGTAGCAACATGAATACATGGCATAAAAATAACATCAGAGCAAAGACTTAGTGAAATTCTAAGTCCCTAAAATCAGCAATATTACGAGAGCTACTTTGCATGCTTGTGCTAGTCACCACATTAATAACAAAAATACATGGCATACACCCCTGTAAAGATGGCATGGCATAGCCCAAAACACATGTGGAGCTCATGCCGATATGCAACACACAAGAAATGTAGCAAAAATGACAAATGCTCATACTCTGCTAAGTAATAGGAACTAACATTTTATAGCACTCTTTCATCAACAATTTGGGCACCAATATGGACTCAAACAAGCATGCCACAGTGGAACAAAATGATGAGCACATCCTGGTGGACATTTTGATATATCATGCGTGCAAAACGGATCTACGGATGAGGAGTTATGGCATGATGAATAGTGCATGAAAATATGAGCAGGACAAAGACTTAGAGAAAATCAACCTCTCCGAGAAAGTCAACGGGCAGACGAAGAGATCCGGGACGGAGGGAACCGGGACACGGCGGTGTTTGGTTCGGGCAACCGGTGGATCTGATCCACCCGGGTCGGATCTGGCGGTTAGAACTCCGGCGAGGTCGGCGCGGACTCCGGTGATGAGGGGCGGTGGCGGAGGCAGCGTCCGACGTCGCGGGGGGCGGCGCGGGCGGCGGCGCGGCGAGCTAGCACGGCGATGGCACGGAGCATATGGCATCGCGGCGGGGCGGCGGAAGGCGACGGTTGCGGGCGGAGAGCGGCGCGGTGGCAGGGAAGTCGGTGAGCGGCGGAGCATGGCCGTTGGGACGCACGTACAGTTTTTTTTAAATAGAAACAGAGGGAAACCGAATAACAAAATAAAATAAAAATTTTATATAGGCATATTATATATCAAAATTTTCAGAAAAAGATTTTCTACGACATGAACATTTTTCTGGCATTAAATAAAATACACACAAATTCTAATAATTCTAACAGTGCTCCTGCTCTAATAAGATCCAACAAAAATCATTTTAAAAATACCAAAATGAAATCAAATTTATTTCTCTCCAATTTTCTGTTGTAGGGAATCATGTTACCCTATTTTCCATGTATTTTATTTTTGAAGAAAAATGATTTGAATAAAATCCAAATAACTCCAAATTGAAAAATAATTCCACAAGAACTTTGAATTTGATCCTTTGAAACTCCCAACTCATATTTCATATAATTTGAAGAAGTCATTTTATCTCCTCTCGTGAAAATCATTGAGTTGCATAAAGTTTTAGAATTTGAAATATTCTCAAACGAAATTCAAATATTTTCAACACCCCTTGTCATTAAAATAAAGGGAAGAAGTCATGTCATCTTCTCTCCAGGGTTTTGTGATGAAAAGAATTTGAATTCATGGGGATCAAAAAGAAAAAGGTGAAAGTTTGGGAAAGTCCTTTTATTCCCTCTCATTTAACTTTCAAAAAGTTTCGAATTTCACTCAATCAATCACACAAAAACCAAACAATAAATCAATCAATCTATTTATTTTAACATTCCAAAAATTAGAATTTTGGGATGTTACAAACCTACCACCCTTAAAATGAATCTCGTCCTCGAGATTCGGAGAGGCTAGAAAGAAATAGGTTGGGTTTGGGTCTTCTCAAAATCTCATCAATCGTCTCTGGGGTCTGGGGTGCTACCACCCTTAAAATCATTGTTACGGTTCCATCAAAACTCATATACTTCATCCTTATTCTTGACAGTGTCGGTCTTCTCAGATCGTAAGGATAATTCCTTCTCTAGGCTCTTCCAGTAGTGGCATAACTTTTTTCCTCAATTCTTTTGTATCCTTTCTTCCGGTTAAGGTTATTCCGAGACTGGGTCTTCTTAGCTGACGAGTCTGGCGCCAAAACTAAACAACTATCGATATCTCCTGGTGGTCAACAATTTATGGTTTCTCCTACAGGAAATGGGTCTGGATTGAACCTCACCGTATAACCTACGGTTGGCAACAATTGTCGTGTAGAAGGGAAAAATTCTTATACCATTCTAAGGTTTAAACAGGATTTCGATCACCGTCTCTCTACTATAGGTAAGTCACTCAGATTTACCATCCCATATAGCAAGGCGAATAATAAGAGTAAGTCGGTATGGTGATCAATCCATCCCGCACCTAAATCATTACCTTGTATACAGTTTAGCGAATCGCGCATTCTAACACTCGGTCATCCTCACAAGCATTTCAGAATTTCTCTTGTCGATGAACCAAGGTTTGGATAAATCCATTGATTCTGCAAGCCAAACAAACATCTACCGTTCCTTCACAATCTCTCAGGTTTTGCGTTACTCCTATAAAATTGTCTGCCGATAAACGTCGTATCTTCCTCCAGGGTTCTTCCTTCAGCAAGGATGTTCTTGCTTCTTGGTAGGTCCTGGGGCCTGTGGGTTACGGCCCATCTTATCACTTGTAGTCCTTGAACTTATCATCGGGCAACTGATCATTATTCCAACTTCCAACTTCCTAGTATTCTTAAATCCATCCAATTGTACCGTCTTCCTTCCTTCTATTGGCACCAAACTAGGACATGATTACTCAGACTCATCATGGAATTTCCCTTGATCCATATTTCCAACATCATACCTCCTTTATATCCAATAGTAATTCATCTCTTCATCCTCGTGGGATATCCCACATACCGAGATAAAACTTATACTTATGAAGTCCATATTCCACTTCGTGGAACATCATTATCCTTTCCAGGGTCAAGCGTCCTTACAGGGGAATACTGGCCATCTCTGCATGGAACTTCTTCAACTGGGAACATGAAACACATCATGAACTCCTGACAGTCCTTCGGGTAACTCCAACTTGTATGCCACTTCTCTCATATGCTCCAAAACTCGGTATGGTCTTACAAACCTCGGGGCCAACTGTCCCTTAACTCCAAATCGTTTAACTCCTCGCAGAGGGGGCACACGAAGACATGCTTTGTCTCCAATTTCATAGACTACCTCCTTGCGTTTTTTTAGTCTTTATAACTCTTCTGCCTGGACTGAGGTACCTTCAGTCTATCTCGTATCAACTTAACATTCTCTTCTACCTCCTTGATCACATTTGGTCCAAACAACTGACGGTCTCCAACTTCATCCCACACACTCTTGGGGTATCAAACATATCGAGACAAAACTCATATTCATTTTGTCTGAAATCCACTCAGTGAAGTATCCTTATCTTTTCCAGGGGTCAAGGGTTCTTACAGGGTACTACCACCCTTAAAATGCACAAATCATCCATAAACCATATTTCTCATATCTTCAGAAATGGTCAAAATCCTTCTTCATAGGGTAACAACTCATAAAATCCTTATCAGTACCAACGATGCTAACTTTATTCATTCTCAAGTGATTACAATCTCTCACTTTTCCATTACATGTCTCAACTCAACACCTCAATATAAAAGAAAATGTCCTCACTTCTACTACTCCATTTCTTTTGTTGCAAACTCAACTATCTAGCACAAGTTTCCTTCTCTTTGGGACAATCTCTGGCAAAGTGCCCTGCTTCATTACAACGAAAACATATTACTTCTAACAAGTCTCGAGGTTTCCTTCTTTGGGCAACTGTTGAGGTAGTGCCCTGACTCCTTGCACCTGTAACAGGTGATATGACTCAGGTCCTTCCTAGAATCCAATCTACTTCTCTTCCTGGACTTTTCCGTTCCAATCTTGTATCCTATTTCTTGTGAGTCATACTCTACTACCTCCGTCGGGAATTCTACTAGATCCCCATTCAAACAATTTTGGGAGATGTGTCCTTCTTCTCCACATGAATAGCAAGACTTAGTGCAGGGTTTACTCGGGTCCTCTTTAGGTGTGTCCCGCACCTCTTCCTTCATCACAGTTTCTTCTAAAATTTCCATGAGGGATCCTTTCATTACTTCTTTCTTCTGTTGGATGGTTCGTTGTACCATGGGGTAAATGTGACACTGAGCAGGATAGTGGGTAGTCCCTTCACACAAGAAGCAAGTAATCTTCCTAATTGGGCATTCTTCAACTAGGTGACTTCCTTCACAATTAGGGCATTCATCCTTGTGTTCTTTATGGGTGTGTCCTATTTCTCCACAAATCTTGCATGCATAAGGTTTCTTCATATCCTTTCCATAAGGCTTCAAATTCTGGGACACAAGGTGAGATCTTTGTAGAGTCAACTTAAATTCTTTCCAAGTGGTTACTCCTTGCCATCCATTGATGGTTTGGTACATCCTCCACCAAGTAGCAGCACCTCTTTCAAAGCACCGAAGAGAATGCTGGGTCATATCATTTCCAACTATAGGGTTATTCTCCATGTGATCCTCCACGTTCTGAATCCATTGGTCCGTCTCCAATTAACTCATTGGTCTGGAAAATATAAGATCATCTTCATTCATCCTCTATTGGGTCCATGGGTTTGGGGTAAGATAAGAGAGAGGGAGAGGGATGCACACAATACAAACAATAGTTTTGAAAAGTCAGATTTTATTTGTGGCTATCGGGAAAACAACAAACAAATGACAGCTCACAAACGTCACATCTAACGTAAGTGTATAACAGGGGTTTGGTCTTCTAAAGGTCAATAAATCTTCAACGTCGTCTAACTCTTCAAGCCTTGTTCATATCTCCGATGGGCTTCTTCCGATCATGCTTGTCCTTCTCAAGTTCTTTTGCCAGATCATCTCTGTTGACACGAAGTCTCTGGTTACGTCCTTTAATATTTTGGAGTTGCTTTCCAAACTTCCGGGTTTCAACATCCTTGACATGAACCATGGCACTACGGTCCTTCGACTAATCTCCTGTATCTCGAGGTTTTGCTCCTCCAGCTTGGCTACTTTCAGCTTCTAGGTCCCGAGTTCTTTACGAAATGCTTCCTTTCAAATATGGCTTCTTGTGGTTCCATCTTAACTTCTTGATGTAATACTCCAGATCCTGGTGATACACCGGCTAAGGTTAAAACTTCATATTGCTGATGGGTGCTCCATCAGCCTTCTACCATCCAATCCTTCCATGCATATACATGCTTAACTCAGCACGGTGACAATAGCATAAGCGGGAGATAACTTCATGGATAGCTGTGTTTCTGCTCTTGTCATTTCCATGAGCTATCTCTCCATAGTTGATATCTCCTTCCTTAGGGTTTTTCCTTGACAAAACTTCGAGTTCTAATGCTCCATGTTCCGGTCTTTCTCCGATACACCTTGATCTCGGGTATTGACAACTTCCATAGTCTGCCAAGTTCCATAAGGGTAGCCTTCCTAGGTCATACAAATCTGGGAATTCTTTAGAGCCTTCAAATTCTACTTGTCTTCGGTCTTCAACCGTTGTAGTTTCCATTATTCAGATGCACAGTAAAAATCCTCTTCATTCTGAAGCGGTCTTAGTTGTCCAATATCTTGTACTTCTTGGAGTGGTCTCATCCGTTGAATCTTGAGTGATCCAAAGGGAAAAAGGGTATAGTCTCACTAAAATAGAATTTTTGAATAAGCTCAGAAGAGAAGAGAGGTAAAATATCTTTTTGAAAGGGAAAGTTGTAGAGAAAAAATCTTTGCTATGGGCTTGCTAGTTTCTAGGGTCACGTCCTACAGTCAACATGTGCTCTAATACCATCTTGTAGCGACCCGACCCAAATGGATCAACTCTTTGTGCTTAAGTGTTATCCCTGGATCGGTATGCTGACACACACAGTACTAGAGGATTTATAACAGAGGTAAATCACATGTATAAGTAACGTAAGATACTATTACCTCAATCCAAAATAGCGAAGTAACAAGGTTGTGGATTCCCATCAACACCAACGGCAAAGTTGAGTGTAGAAATCGTAACCCTAACATATCACTTAATCGTCGTAAGAAATCCGGCAACATGAGACGTTGCAGCCACAAAGGGTCAGTACATTGAATGTACTGGCAAATTGACACCATAGAGAATGATGAACAATGGCTATCACTATAAGCATATATGGCTGGTGGAAAATCTCTATGGTTATATGTTTTTGCAAAAAGCCAATTTTTCCCTACTGCAAAAGAATACATTTTAATTAACTATCATGGTGGTTTTTGAACATTGAGAATGGTTGACAGCATTCTCAATCCCAATTAAGTAACATCATTAAAACCCAACCAATTATTTAAGTAACGTTATGAGATCAACATGATAATCCAAGAACTAGATACTCAAGACGTCCATAACCGGGGACACGGCTAATCATGATTAGTTTATATACTCTGCAGAGGTTGCGCACTTTTCCCCACAAGACTCGATCGCCTCCGTTGGATTTCTCGCACTACATGGTGTTTGAGAAACGGATGACCGAGACATAGTCTTTCAGAAGCGGTAGCACCTTACGATGGATAGACCGTTACACCTACTTTCCCCTACATCTACTACTCTACCCTGTAAGAGTTCGCATGACTTAATCAACTATGCTAGAGCCCATAATAGCTTGTGGCTTCACACGGAAGTTTCTAGTATGAAAAATCTCATGATCCCTTTGAGCCTGGGTGGCGGTCCATAAAAAAAACAGGCAATCCTGGTCTACCCAGGTGCCTAGACAGGCAATCCTGGAATAACCAGGTACCTCAATCCACCCAGATGTGTGTTTAAGTTGCCACCTTAGATAAACCATTAATTAACAAACTCACATCTGTCATGGATATCACTCACCCAATCCACGTCTACTAGCATAGCATGGCATAATAGGAAAACGTAGAAGTAACTCCCAAAGGTTTGATACTACAACAGGTAATAGGTACTACCTCAACTACTTCCCAATCCCACAATTTAATTAGATCATAATCATGCAATGTTTGAGGTTGATCTATTGCATAAAACTGGGTGATAAAGGGGTATGATCAAAGTGTGAACTTGCCTGCAATGTTGATGAAGATGATTCGCACTCATAACTCTTGATAGTTCTACTCGTCACACTCCGGTCAATCTATCGTAAGCAAGCAATAGTAACCACACATAAGCAATCACTCAAAGTATCAGAAAGATCGAAGAAGACAATTCGGAAAACATCAAAACCAAGAAAATAACTCTTGCAACATAAAACAATTTCTAACAGTACCAAAATTATATGAATTTGGCCTTATCAAAAAGTTTAGGTCAAGAGTTTCGATTTGCAAAAAGAATCAACTCAAACGGAGCTACGAAACTCAAGTTATGATCAAACAAAGTTTGAATTCAAATCTGATCTAATTTAAGTTTTAAACTTTTCAAAAACATGTTTGAGTTGGATTACTGGATAGAGGAGATCATAACGAAGAAGTGGGCGTTGGTTTCGTTGGATTTGGACAAACGAGTAAAAAGTTATGGCTATCTGAAAAATCAGGGCCAAGCTGTTTTACGGAAGAAAAAAATAGCTACGGGCTAGGGTCTAATGTATAAATACGTAAACTAATTGATAAGCTAATTATTTTATCATATTAGTCTAAAAAATAATAAACTACGGAGGTATAAGAAGAAAAAAAAACAAAGAAAGATACCTTTATAAGGCAGAGAAAAGACAACTTTGGAGAAAGGAGACAATTTCCAAAAATCGCGTCGGAGGAGAAATATTTTTTTCTTAAATGAATCTAGTCAAACCAAAATATTGATTTAACCCGAATTGGATGATTTTTGGAGGCTCTATGGGTCTATATTTATTGGTGCAAAAGAGGCTTAGGGGTCAAAGGCTAGGCAATGTGGGACTAAACGTAGACGAAAATATACGAAACAGAGAAGAAAAGAGGCGGATGGGCCTAAAGGCCTTCGGCCGGCCGCGCGCACGCTGCGATGCAGTCTTTTTTTTTACAAAATTCGGCCTAAGAGAAAAAAAAGGCTGGCTGGGCCAGGCCTATTTAAGAGAAAAATAATGGGGCGCCAGAAGCTACTATACTGCGCATGTAGGCGATAAATAAATATGGGCCGCACATACAGTTTTTTTTAAAATAGAAACAGAAGGAAAACCAAATAACAAAATAAAATAAAATTTTTATATAGGCATATTATATATCAAAATTTTCAGAAAAAGATTTTCTACGACATGAGCATTTTTCTGGCATTAAGTAAAATACACACAAATTCTAATAATTCTAATAGTGCTCCTGCTCTAATAAGATCCAACAAAAATCATTTTAAAAATACCAAAATGAAATCAAATTTATTTCTCTCCAATTTTCTGTTGTAGGGAATCATGTTACCCTATTTTCCATGTATTTTATTTTTGGAGAAAAATGATTTGAATAAAATCCAAATAACTCCAAATTGAAAAATAATTCCAAAAGAACTTTGAATTTGATCCTTTGAAACTCCCAACTCATATTTCATATAATTTGAAGAAGTCATTTTATCTCCTCTCGTGAAAATCATTGAGTTGCATAAAGTTTCAGAATTGGAAATATTCTCAAATGAAATTCAAATATTTTCAACACCCCTTGTCATTTAAATAAATGGAAGAAGTCATGTCATCTTCTCTCCAGGGTTTTGTGATGAAAAGAATTTGAATTCATTGGGATCAAAAAGAAAAAGGTGAAAGTTTGGGAAAGTCCTTTTATTCCCTCTCATTTAACTTTAAAAAAGTTCAAATTTCACTCAATCAATCACACAACAATGAAACAATAAATCAATCTATCTATTTATTTTAACATTCCAAAATTTAGAATTTTGGGATGTTACAGTACTTTCATGAGACTAATGAACGAAGTTTTACGTGCTTTCATTGGACGATTTGTGGTAGTCTATTTTGATGATATACTGATTTATAGTAGATCTTTGGAGGAACATTTGGAACATTTACGTGCTGGTTTTATTGCTCTACGTGATGCACGTTTTTTGGTAATCTTGGGAAGTGTACCTTCTGCACCGACCGAGTATCTTTTCATGGCTATGTTGTTACTCCATAGGGAATTGAAGTTGATAAAGCCAGGATTGAAGCTATTGAGAGTTGGCCGCGGGCCAAAATGGTCACACAAGTGAGGAGTTTTCTTGGCCTCACTAGATTCTATAGGCGTTTTGTGAGAGATTTCAGCACCATTGTTGCACCTCTCAATGAGATTACAAAGAAGGATGTGCCTTTTGTTTGGGGTACCGCACAGGAAGAAGCCTTCACGGTATTGAAAGATAAGTTGACACATGCTCCTTTACTCCAACTTCCTGATTTTAATAAGACTTTTGAGCTTGAATGTGATGCTAGTGGAATTGGATTAGGAGGTGTGTTATTACAAGATGGCAAACCTGTTGCCTACTTTTATGAAAAGTTAGTGGGCCTAGTCTGAATTATTCTACTTATGATAAAGAATTATATGCTCTTTTTCAGGCTTTAGAGACATTTCAACATTATTTATGGCCCAAAGAATTTGTTATAGATTCTGATCATGAATCTTTGAAACATATTAAAAGTCAAGCTTAATTGAATCGTAGACATGCTAAATGGGTTGAATTCATTGAGACTTTCCTTTATGTTATTAAGCACAAGAAGGGTAAAGAAAATTTTATTGCTGATGCATTGTCTCATTGCTATACTATGCTTTCATAACTTGACTTCAAAATATTTGGTTTGGAGACCATCAAAGATCAATATGTGCATGCTGCTGATTTTAAAGATGTAATGCAGAATTGTAAAGAAGCTCGCCGTTAATGATGGATTTGTGTTCCGTGCTAACAAGCTATGCATTCCAGCTAGCTCCATTCGTCTTTTGTTGTTGCAGGAGGCGCATGGAGGAGGACTAATGGGACACTTTGGCGTGAAGAAGACGGAGGATGTACTTGCTACACATTTCTTTTGGCCAAAGATGAGACGGGATGTTGAGAGTTTTGTTGCTCGCTGCACTACATGTCAAAAAGCTAAGTCATGACTCAATCCTCATGGTTTATATATGCCTTTTCCTGTACCTAGTATTCCTTGGGAGGATATATCTATGGACTTTGTTTTAGGTATACCTCGAACAAAGAAGGGGAGGGATAGCATATTTGTTGTCGTGGATAGGTTCTCGAAAATGGCACACTTTAGACCATGTCATAAAAGCGATGATGTTGTTAATGTTGCTGATTTGTTCTTTCATGGAATTATTCGCTTGCATGGTGTGCCAAATACTATTGTTTCAGATCGTGACACTAAATTTCTTAGCCACTTTTGGTGATGTTTATGTGCTAAGTTGGGGACTAAACTGCTTTTTAGTACTACTTGCCACCCCGAAACTGATGGACAAACTGAAGTAGTCAATAGAACATTGTCTACTATGCTTAAGGCTGTTTTCAAGAATAATAAGAAAATGTGGGAAGAATGCTTGCCTCATATTGAATTTGCTTATAATCGTTCATTGCATTCTACTACTAAGATATGCCCTTTTGAAATTGTGTATGGTTTCCTACCTCTTGCACCTATTGATTTGTTGCCTCTTCCATCTTCGGAGAAGGTTAATTTTGATGCTAAGGAACGTGCTGAATTGATTTTAAAAATGCATGATTTAACTAAGGAAAACATTGAGCATATGAATGCTAAATATAGACTAGATGGAGATAAGGGTAGAAAACATGTTGTGTTTGCACCTGGAGATCTTGTTTGGTTACATTTGCGTAAGGATAGATTTCCTAATTTGCGCAAATCAAAGCTAATACCACGTGCTGATGGTCCTTTTAAGGTGTTAGAGAAAATAAATGATAATGAATATAAACTTGAGCTGCCTATAGATTTTGGGGTTAGTCCCACTTTTAACATTACAGATTTGAAGCCTTATATGGGTGAAAAAGATGAGCTTTCATCGAGGACGACTTTATTTCAAGAAGGGAGGATGATGAGGACATCAATACCATTGTTACACTCACAGCCCTGCTGCTATACATACTTGACCAATTACTAGAGCTCGTGCACGCCAATTGAATTGTCATGAGAATATTATGCTGCCTGAATTGGATACATTTGTTTTGCTTACAAATGAAGGGCCTAGCTTGGACAAGAAAGATGAACCTTGGAGAAAGTTCAAGCATGGAGATGATGGCATGCGCAAGGGGAATAAGAATTGAGTTACGAGTGATGATTCCAGGACTTTGAAGCCACCATAATGAGTGCATGAAGCCTTGGACGAAATATACAAGATGCCACTTCATAAATTTCGTCCAGAGGCTATTCTAGGTGTTGCGTCATCTTATTTGTGGGCCAAGCCCATGTAATTTCGAAATACTTGATTATAGGCAGTTTTTATAGTCCGTATGTGTGGGGAAACAATAGTTAGGGTTGGTTTCGGACACCTCCTCCAAGGGCCACGAAATTACCCCCCCTCTCTTCTCCATATATACATCCCTTAGGGCATCGTTTAGACTTTGGGTTTTGTTTAGATTAAAAGTTCGCCATAGCTGCAACTTCGTGTACTTCGTTTGTGTCCAATGACCAGACCAAGACGTTACAAAACCCCACCTTCATTAATAAAGCTTTCCTCTTTTATTTGCAATATCCAGATTGCAATCTCAGTTTTTGCTTGTTCTTTGTTTGCTCGCAGGAAATAGACCCTCATGGTCAGGTTGATCGTGCTCCGGCGTGGTCAATAACCCTTGGAAGTTGGTTTAGCGATTGCTAAGGCGCGACATCTTCGCATGTTCGTAGTCGGATTGTCAAAGTCAACTCCCATAGAAAACGTTATCTATCTCATCGAAACATCGGGACACCTTTGCCTCTATCAGGTCGCCCCATCTCGGGAGCGGCCACGGCGCATGCGCCACCTCCCGGACGACCCAAGCAAGCCGCTGTGCTCAACGGAGCTGCTGATCTTCAAGCACCACCGCCACGTGACCCCGCTGCCCCTGTGGTCGTCCCACAGCAGTGTGGGCACGGTGCCGCCACCGTCGTCGCCGCCACTAGCACCATCCGGAGCTAGGCAACAGTGTGGTCGACGTTATCGACATCCATGCCAAGCACGACCATGGAAGTCGTGGCGCGAGCTCAGCTATTGCTGAGGTTCCTGCCAGCAGCCGAGTAGATGGACAAGTGGCGTGCCACCAGCCAAAGCCTTCTCGGTTTCACCGAAGTTGGGGGCTCGCGATGATCTTGCCCATTGGAACCTCCCCAAGCCACAGCCACCGCTCGCGCCGTTAGCCGTACGAAGGGGCCGTCCCCATGGTTCTATCCACACCACGGCAGCAAGTGAGGACACAACAGAATCAAGACCCCGACTACATCTCGATGGCCTCTTTTGACCCTCGAGCACGTCCAGGCCAACGTTGAACCCCGGAAGACAGGCAGGAGGGAGAAGCGCGGGTCGTCGCCGAACGGCGCCGCAACTACCCTCGCTAGACCGATGGGTGCGACGCCCTCAACTTCGACGAATCTGCGCTCGGTGTTGGCGGGTGCCTACCTTTCGAGGTCGGCTGCCCTACCTTTACACGTGAGCTGCGGCAAGTCTATTGGCCGTCCATTCGCACGTTCAAGCCAGAGATACCTGAGAAGTATGATGAGAGGCTGGACCCGACAGAGTTCCTGAGCATCTACACCATCGATGTTCAGGCTGTCAGGGGAAGAGATGAGAAGGTGTTCGCCAACTACTTCGCTTTGGCCCTCATGTCCAATGTGAGGTCTTTGCTGATGCACCTACCGGAGAACTCCATTTCGTCACGGGCAGACCTGTGCCACAAGTTCATCGGTGCCTTCACCGACGGCCCCCAAGAGCCCGGCAGACCCAGTGACCTGCAGCTTCTCCGGCAGAAGGAAGGAGAAACCCTCTGTAAGTATTTGTAGAGACTCGGTATAGATCATATAAATATTCCAAATATCCATCCGGCAGCCGTTATAGCAGTTTTCCAGTCCAATGTGCGCAACTGCCGCATTCATTCCAAAAGGAACGTGCGGTTGCCCAAGACTGTGAAAGAACAATATAAACTGGTGGATAAATGTGCCTGGATGGAAGGTGGGAGGAAGTTGCCCGGAGAGGAAGATTGCGTTAATGTTGATTCAGAGGATGAGGATGAATCAACCTGAAGGAAATATGCCCTAGAGGCAATAATAATGTTATTATTTTATTTCCTTGTATCATGATAAATGTTTATTATTCATGCTAGAATTGTATTATCCGGAAACATAATACTTGTGTGAATACATAGACAAACCAAACGTCACTAGTATGCCTCTACTTGACTAGCTCGTTAATCGAAGATGGTTATGTTTCCTAACCATAGACATGTGTTGTCATTTGATTAATGGGATCACATCATTAGGAGAATGATATGATTGACATGACCCATTCCATTAGCTTAGCACCCGATCGTTTAGTATGTTTCTATTGCTTTCTTCATGACTTATACATGTTCCTATGACTATGAGATTATGCAACTCCCGTTTGTCGGAGGAACACTTTGTGTGCTACCAAACGTCACAAGGTAACTGGGTGATTATAAAGGAGCTCTACAGGTGTCTCCAAAGGTACATGTTTGGTTGGCGTATTTCGAGATTAGGATTTGTCACTCCGATTGTCAGAGAGGTATCTCTGGGCCCTCTCGGTAATGCACATCACATAAGACTTGCAAGCATTACAACTAATGAGTTAGTTGCAAGATGATGTATTACGAAACGAGTAAAGAGACTTGCCGGTAACGAGATTGAACTAGGTATTGAGATACCAACGATCGAATCTCGGGCAAGTAAGATACCGATGACAAAGGGAACAACGTATGTTGTTATGCGGTCTGACCAATAAAGATCTTCGTAGAATATGTGGGAGCCAATATGAGCATCCAGGTTCCGCTATTGGTTATTGATCGGAGACGTGTCTCGGTCATGTCTACATTGTTCTCGAACCCGTAGGGTCCGCACGCTTAAGGTTTTGATGACAGTTATATTATGAGTTTATGCATTTTGATGTACCGAAGTTTGTTCGGAGTCCCAGATGTGATCACGGACATAACGAGGAGTCTTGAAATGGACGAGACATAAAGATTGATATATTGGAAGCCTATATTTGGATATCGGAAGTGTTCCGAGTGAAATCGGTATTTTATCGGAGTACCGGGAGGTTACCGGAACCCCCCGGGAGGTATATGGGCCTTAGTGGGCTTTAGTGGAAGAGAGGAGAGGTGGCCAGGGCTGGGCCACGCGCCCCTCCCCCCCTAATCTGAATAGGACAAGGAGAAGGGGGCGGCGCCCCCCCCCCCTTCCTTCTCTCTCTCCTCTTTCCCCCTCCCGAATCCTATTCCAACTAGGAAAAGGGGGGAATCCTACTCCCGGTGGGAGTAGGACTCCTCCTGGCGCGCCCTCCTCCTGGCCGGCCGCACCTCCCCCTGCTCCTTTATATACGGGGGAAGGGGGCACCCCTAGACACACAAGTTGATCCATGTGATCATATTCTTAGCCGTGTGCGGTGCCCCCTTCCACCATAATCCTCGATAATATTGTAGCGGTGCTTAGGTGAAGCCCTGCGACGGTAGTACATCAAGATCGTCATCACGCCGTCGTGCTGACGGAACTCTTCCCCGACACTTTGCTGGATCGGAGTCCGGGGATCGTCATCGAGCTGAACGTGTGCTAGAACTCGGAGGTGCCGTAGTTTCGGTGCTTGATCGGTCGGGTCGTGAAGACGTACGACTACATCAACCGTGTTGTGCTAACGCTTCCGCTGTCGATCTACAAGGGTACGTAGATCACACTCTCCCCTCTCGTTGCTATGCATCACCATGATCTTGCGTGTGCGTAGGAAATTTTTTGAAATTACTACGTTCCCCAACAGTGGCATCCGAGCCTAGGTTTTATGTGTTGATGTTATATGCACGAGTAGAACACAAGTGAGTTGTGGGCGATATAAGTCATACTGCTTACCAGCATGTCATACTTTGGTTCGGCGGTATTGTTGGACGAAGCAGCCCGGACCGATATTACGCGTACGCTTACGCGAGACCGGTTCTCCCGACGTGCTTTGCACAAAGGTGGCTAGCGGGTGACAGTTTCTCCAACTTTAGTTGAACCGAGTGTGGCTACGCCCGGTCCTTGCGAAGGTTAAAACAGCACCAACTTGACAAACTATTGTTGTGGTTTTGATGCGTAAGTTAGATTGGTTCTTGCTTAAGCCCGTAGCAGCCACGTAAAACTTGCAACAACAAAGTAGAGGGCGTCTAACTTGTTTTTGCAGGGCATGTTGTGATGTGATATGGTCAAGACATGATGCTAAATTTTATTGTATGAGATGATCATGTTTTGTAACCGAGTTATCGGCAACTGGCAGGAGCCATATGGTTGTCGCTTTATTGTATGCAATGCAATCGCGCTGTAATGCTTTACTTTATCACTAAGCGGTAGCGATAGTCATGGAAGCATAAAATTGGCGAGACAACAACGATGCTACTATGGAGATCAAGGTGTCACGCCAGTGACGATGGTGATCATGACGGTGCTTCGAAGATGGAGATCACAAGCACAAGATGATGATGGCCATATCATATCACTTATATTGATTGCATGTGATGTTTATCTTTTATGCATCTTATCTTGCTTTGATTGACGGTAGCATTATAAGATGATCTCTCACTAATTATCAAGAAGTGTTCTCCCTGAGTATGAACCGTTGCGAAAGTTCTTCGTGCTGAGACACCACGTGATGATCGGGTGTGATAGGCTCTACGTTCAAATACAATGGGTGCAAAACAGTTGCACACACAGAATACTTAGGTTATACTTGACGAGCCAATCATATACAGATATGGCCTCGGAACACGGAGACCGAAAGGTCGAGCGTGAATCATATAGTAGATATGATCAACATAGTGATGTTCACCAATGAAACTACTCCATCTCACGTGATGATCGGACATGGTTTAGTTGATTTGGATCACGTAATCACTTAGAGGATTAGAGGGATGTCTATCTAAGTGGGAGTTCTTTAAGTAATATGATTAATTGAACCTAAATTTATCATGAAACTTAGTACCTGATAGTATCTTGCTTGTATATGTTTGATTGTAGATAGATGGCCCATGCTGTTGTTCCGTTGAATTTTAATGCGTTCCTTGAGAAAGCAAAGTTGAAAGATGATGGTAGCAATTACACGGACTGGGTCCGTAACTTGAGGATTATCCTCATTGCTACACAGAAGAATTACGTCCTGGAAGCACCGCTAGGTGCCAGGCCTGCTGCTGGAGCAACACTAGATGTTATGAACGTCTGGCAGAGCAAAGCTGATGACTACTCGATAGTTCAGTGTGCCATGCTTTACGGCTTAGAATCGGGACTTCTACGACGTTTTGAACATCATGGAGCATATGAGATGTTCCAGGAGTTGAAGTTGATATTTCAAGCAAATGCCCGGATTGAGAGATATCAAGTCTCCAATAAGTTCTATAGCTGCAAGATGGAGGAGAACAGTTCTGTCAGTGAGCATATACTCAAAATGTCTGGCTATAATAATCACTTGATTCAATTGGGAGTTAATCTTCCAGATGATTGCGTCATTGACAGAATTCTCCAATCACTGCCACCAAGCTACAAAAGCTTCATGATGAACTATAATATGCAAGGGATGAATAAGACTATTCCTGAGCTCTTCGCAATGCTGAAAGCTGCGGAGGTAGAAATCAAGAAGGAGCATCAAGTGTTGATGGTCAACAAGACCACTAGTTTCAAGAAAAAGGGCAAAGGGAAGAAGAAGGGGAACTTCAAAAAGAACAGCAAGCAAGTTGCTACTCAAGAGAAGAAACCCAAACCTAGACCTAAGCCTAAAACTGAGTGCTTCTACTGCAACCAGACTGGTCACTGGAAGCGGAACTGCCCCAAGTATTTGGCGGATAAGAAGGATGGCAAGGTGAACAAAGGTATATGTGATATACATGTTATTGATGTGTACCTTACTAATGCTCGCAGTAGCACCTGGGTATTTGATACTGGTTCTGTTGCTAATATTTGCAACTCGAAACAGGGACTACGGATTAAGCGAAGATTGGCTAAGGACGAGGTGATGATGTGCGTGGGAAATGGTTCCAAAGTCGATGTGATCACAGTCGGCACGCTACCTCTACATCTACCTTCAGGATTAGTATTAGACCTAAATAATTGTTATTTGGTGCCAGCGTTAAGCATGAACATTATATCTGGATCTTGTTTGATGCGAGATGGTTATTCATTTAAATCAGAGAATAATGGTTGTTCTATTTACATGAGTAATATCTTTTATGGTCATGCACCCTTAAAGAGTGTTCTATTCTTATTAAATCTCGATAGTAGTGACACACATATTCATAGTGTTGAAACCAAAAGATGCAAAGTTGATAATGATAGTGCAACTTATATGTGGCACTGCCGTTTGGGTCATATCGGTATAAAGCGCATGAAGAAACTCCATACTGATGGGCTTTTGGAACCACTTGATTATGAATCACTTGGTACTTGCGAACCGTGCCTTATGGGTAAGATGACAAAAACACCGTTCTCCGGTACTATGGAGAGAGCAACAGATTTATTGGAAATCATACATACAGATGTATGTGGTCCGATGAATGTTGAGGGTCGTGGCGGATATCGTTATTTTCTCACCTTCACAGATGACTTAAGCAGATATGGTTATATCTACTTAATGAAACATAAGTCTGAAACATTTGAAAAGTTCAAAGAATTCCAGAGTGAAGTTGAAAATCATCGTAAAAAGAAAATAAAATTCCTACGATCTGATCGTGGAGGAGAATATTTGAGTTATGAGTTTGGTGTACATTTAAAACAATGTGGAATAGTTTCGCAACTCACGCCACCAGGAACACCACAGCGTAATGGTGTGTCCGAACGGCGTAATCGTACTTTACTAGATATGGTGCGATCTATGATGTCTCTTACTGATATACTGCTATCGGTTTGGGGATATGCTCTAGAGACGGCCGCATTCATGTTAAATAGGGCACCATCAAAATCCGTTGAGACGGCGCCATATGAACTGTGGTTTGGCAAGAAACCAAAGTTGTCGTTTCTGAAAGTTTGGGGCTGCGATGCTTATGTGAAAAAACTTCAACCTGATAAGCTCGAACCCAAATCAGAGAAATGTGTCTTCATAGGATATCCAAAGGAAACTATTGGATACACCTTCTATCACAGATCCGAAGGCAAGACTTTTGTTGCTAAATTCGGAAACTTTCTAGAGAAGGAGTTTCTCTCGAAAGAAGTGAGTGGGAGGAAAGTAGAACTTGACGAGGTAACTGTACCTGCTCCCTTATTGGAAAGTAGTACATCACAGAAACCAGTTTCTGTGACACCTACACCAATTAGTGAGGAAGCTAATGATAATGATCATGAAGCTTCAGAACAAGATACTACTGAACCTCATAGATCAACCAGAGTAAGATCCGTGCCAGAGTGGTACGGTAATCCTGTTCTGGAAGTCATGCTACTAGATCATGATGAACCTACGAACTATGAAGAAGCGATGGTGAGCCCAGATTCCGCAAAATGGCTTGAAGCCATGAAATCTGAGATGGGATCCATGTATGAGAAAAAAGTATGGACTTTGGTTGACTTGCCCAATGATCGGCAAGCAATTGAGAATAAATGGATCTTCAAGAAGAAGACTGACGCTGACGGTAATATTACTGTCTACAAAGCTCGACTTGTCGCAAAAGTATTTCGGCAAGTTCAAGGGATTGACTACGATGAGACCTTCTCACCCATAGCGATGCTTAAGTCTGTCCAAATCATGTTAGCAATTGCCGCATTTTATGATTATGAAATTTGGCAAATGGATGTCAAAACTGCATTCCTGAATGGATTTCTGCAAGAAGAGTTGTATATGATGCAGCCGGAAGGTTTTGTCGATCCAAAGGGAGCTAACAAAGTGTGCAAGCTTCAGCGATCCATTTATGGACTGGTGCAAGCCTCTCGGAGTTGGAATAAACGCTTTGATAGTGTGATCAAAGCATTTGGTTTTGTACAGACTTTTGGAGAAGCCTGTATTTACAAGAAAGTGAGTGGGAGCTCTGTAGCATTTCTGATATTATATGTAGATGACATATTACTAATCGGAAATGATATAGAATTTCTGGATAGCATAAAAGGATACTTGAATAAGAGTTTTTCAATGAAAGACCTCGGTGAAGCTGCTTACATATTAGGCATTAAGATCTATAGAGATAGATCAAGACACTTAATTGGACTTTCACAAAGCACATACCTTGACAAACTTTTGAAGAAGTTCAAAATGGATCAAGCAAAGAAAGGATTCTTGCCTGTGTTACAAGGTGTGAAATTGAGTAAGACTGAATCCCCGACCAATGCAGAAGATAGAGAGAAAATGAAAGATGTTCCCTATGCTTCAGCCATAGGCTCTATCATGTATGCAATGCTGTGTACCAGACCTGATGTGTGTCTTGCTGTAAGTCTAGCAGGGAGGTACCAAAGTAATCCAGGAGTGGATCACTGGACAGCGGTCAAGAACATCCTGAAATACCTGAAAAGGACTAAGGATATGTTTCTCATATATGGATGTGACAAAGAGCTCATCGTAAATGGTTACGTTGATGCAAGCTTTGACACTGATCCGAACGATTCTAAATCGCAAACCGGATACGTGTTTACATTAAACGGTGGAGCTGTCAGTTGGTGCAGTTCTAGCCAAAGTGTTCTGGCGGGATCTACATGTGAAGCGGAGTACATAGCTGCTTCGGAAACAGCAAACGAAGGAGTCTGGATGAAGGAGTTCATATCCGATCTAGGTGTCATACCTAGTGCATCGGGTCCAATGAAAATCTTTTGTGACAATACTGGTGCAATTGCCTTGGCAAAGGAATCCAGATTTCACAAGAGAACCAAGCACATCAAGAGACGCTTCAATTCCATCTGGGATCTAGTCCAGGTGGGAGACATAGAGATTTGCAAGATACATACGGATCTGAATATAGCACACCCGTTGACTAAGCCTCTTCCACGAGCAAAACATGATCAGCACCAAAGCTCCATGGGTGTTAGAATCATTACTGTGTAATCTAGATTATAGACTCTAGTGCAAGTGGGAGACTGAAGGAAATATGCCCTAGAGGCAATAATAATGTTATTATTTTATTTCCTTGTATCATGATAAATGTTTATTATTCATGCTAGAATTGTATTATCCGGAAACATAATACTTGTGTGAATACATAGACAAACCAAACGTCACTAGTATGCCTCTACTTGACTAGCTCGTTAATCAAAGATGGTTATGTTTCCTAACCATAGACATGTGTTGTCATTTGATTAATGGGATCACATCATTAGGAGAATGATATGATAGACATGACCCATTCCATTAGCTTAGCACCCGATCGTTTAGTATGTTGCTATTGCTTTCTTCATGACTTATACATGTTCCTATGACTATGAGATTATGCAACTCCCGTTTGCCGGAGGAACACTTTGTGTGCTACCAAACGTGACAACGTAACTGGGTGATTATAAAGGAGCTCTACAGGTGTCTCCAAAGGTACATGTTGGGTTGGCGTATTTCGAGATTAGGATTTGTCACTCCGATTGTCGGAGAGGTATCTCTGGGCCCTCTCGGTAATGCACATCACATAAGCCTTGCAAGCATTACAACTAATGAGTTAGTTGCAAGATGATGTATAACGAAACGAGTAAAGAGACTTGCCGGTAACGAGATTGAACTAGGTATTGAGATACCGACGATCGAATCTCGGGCAAGTAACATACCGTTGACAAAGGGAACAACGTATGTTGTTATGCGGTCTGACCGATAAAGATCTTCGTAGAATATGTGGGAGCCAATATGAGCATCCAGGTTCCGCTATTGGTTATTGATCGGAGACGTGTCTCGGTCATGTCTACATTGTTCTCAAACCCGTAGGGTCCGCACGCTTAAGGTTTTGATGACAGTTATATTATGAGTTTATGCATTTTGATGTACCGAAGTTTGTTCGGAGTCCCGGATGTGATCACGGACATAACGAGGAGTCTCGAAATGGACGAGACATAAAGATTGATATATTGGAAGCCTATATTTGGATATCGGAAGTGTTCCGAGTGAAATCGGGATTTTACCGGGAGGTATATGGGCCTTAGTGGGCTTTAGTGGAAGAGAGGGGAGGTGGCCAGGGCTGGGCCACGCGCCCCTCCCCCCCTAATCCGAATAGGACAAGGAGAAGGGGGCAGCGCCCCCCTTCCTTCTCTCTCTCTTCTTTCCCCCTCCCGAATCCTATTCCAACTAGGAAAAGGGGGGAATCCTACTCCCGGTGGGAGTAGGACTCCTCCTGGCGCGCCCTCCTCCTGGCCGGCCACAGCTCCCCCTGCTCCTTTATATACGGGGGCAGGGGGCACCCCTAGACACACAAGTTGATCCACGAGATCATATTCTTAGCCGTGTGCGGTGCCCCCTTCCACCATAATCCTTGATAATATTGTAGCGGTGCTTAGGCGAAGCCCTGCGACGGTAGTACATCAAGATCGTCACCACGCCGTCGTGCTGACGGAACTCTTCCCCGACTGTGAGGCCCGGATAATTAAGCTACAGTAATCCTCTCGTAATGATGCCACGTCACTTTGATTACTGTTGTTAAACTCTCGTTAGTTCAAACCTGGTCCAGATTCAAATTTAACTTAAAGTCCAAAATAAAAGTTTTCAAACATGAAAGCTAAAATGTTCAAAGTGTGGCAAATAATCGATGGATATTTGTCATGTTGGAACAAACCTCTTTTGGATTCCGAAGCTGCTCCTGGAAATTATTTAGTGGTCCAGCATCTTTTGAAATTGACCTTTTCAATTTCTAAAAATGGTTAGACAACTCATTTTGACCCAATACTTTTTGTTCCATCTCAATTTATTGTGTTAGAATTATGTGCCACGTTTCGCTCAAAACAAAACTCTTTTGGTACAAAAAGAAAATGCAAACATAGGCAGAAAAAAGGAGTTAGACAAAAGAAAAGGAAAAACCCGATCAGAAAAAGAAAACAAAACCCCTCCCCACTAATTCCCCTGGGCCTTGGCCACTAGGAAGGCCCAGCCCACCGCCAGGTCGTTCCCCTTCCTCTGTTCATCGGGAGCTCGTGGACAGAGGGCGGCCGTACACGGCGCCGATGGCCACGGGGCGGCCATCCACTCCCCTTGGCGCCCTACAAGGTTGCTCCCTCCCCCCTGCGAAACCCTAGCCCACCGTTTTCCCCTCGCTCGTCTCTCTCCCTCTTAATTTCGTCCATGCCCGGGCACAACCGTCGTCGCGCCGCCATCGTTGTCGTTGTCGATGTCCACCACGAGCCGCAATGAGAAGACCAGGAGGTGGGCACCAGTGTCCTCGACACCTAAGTAGAAGGAGCTGTACCGCGGAGTTCCAAGCCTCGCCATCGACCTGTCTTCGTCACCACGGTCGTCGTTGCCGATTTCGTCGATCCGCTCGACCTCGTGCTTCCCCGGCTTCCCCGAGACCAATACGAGCACCAATGTGAGCATCCGGTCCTCCCTGACCCCCTCTTCCTCCTCCACATGCTCCTTAGGCACCGATTCGTCGAGCTCCGCCCGTTGACCACCATCGCGTACAGGCCTCTGGCCGCCTCGCCTTTGACTGCGCCCCAGCGTGCGTCCGCGTGCCCGCAGCCGCGCTCGCTGCAGCACCGCGGCTGCCCCGCGCTCGCCTCGCTCGTTACCGCCGGGCCACGCCTACTCCGGCCTGCCCAGGTTCGCGGAGGCAGCCGCCGCTGCTGGTTGTGGCTGAGGCCGCCGGCACACTTCTGCGCCCGTGCGTGCCCGCCCGGCCCCTGTTTAGCTTAGGGACAAACCCCCCTCTGATTAGGCTACCCCCTGCTAATTACATACTAACTAGTGGGCCCCTTAGATAAAACAGCTCACCAAATCCCTCTGTTAAAGTATACAACCAATGACATGTGGGTCCCCCTTATTTTAGATTAAAGAAAAATCATTTCATAAGTCATTAGGACACTTACATGTGGGACCCCCCTGTACTATTCATCTGTTGAACGGTCAATGTTGACTGGGTCAACTGGGCCCTCTGGACCCATCTGTCATCCACTGTGGCTACCCAACAGTGTGTGCACATAGAATTTTCTACTTAATTTCGAATTTAAATTTATTTCAGAAAATACAATAACCTTTGAAAATTCATATAAAATAGACCGTAACTCGGATGGAAAAACTTTGTACATGAAAGTTGCTCAAAACGACGAGACGAACCCGGATACGCAGCCCGTTCGTCCGCCGCGCACCCTAACATGTCAAACTCGCAACTTTCCCCCTCCGGCTCCTCTGCCCGAAAACACGAAACACCGGGGATACTTTCCCGGATGTTATCCCCCTTCACCGGTATCACCTACTACCGCGTTAGGGCACATCTAACGTCGTTACTTGTCTTGTCGTGCATCACTATGCATATGCTTGCTTATATATTTATTGTTTCTCCCCCCTCTTCTCTCGATAGACACCGAGACCGACGCCGCTGCTACCCAGTACGACTACGGTGTCGACGACCCCTCTCTCTTGCCAGAGCAACCAGGCAAGCCCCCCCTTGATCACCAGATATCACCTACTCTCCTCTATACTGCTTGCATTAGAGTAGTGTAGCATGTTACTGCTTTCCGTTAATCCTATTCTGATGCATAGCCTATCGTTGTTGCTACAGTTGTTACCCTTACCTGCTATCCTACTGCTTAGTATAGGATGCTAGTGTTCCATCAGTGGCCCTACACTCTTGTCCGTTTGCCATGCTATACTACTGGGCCGTGATCACTTCGGGAGGTGATCACGGGCATGCAATATACTTTACACAGTTACATTACCTGTGATACTGTTCGGAGATGGGGGCTGAAGGGGAAGGTGGCTCCATCCCGGTAGAGGTGGGCCTGGGTTCCCAACGGCCCCCGACTGTTACTTTGAGGCGGAGCGACAGGGCAGGTTGAGACCACCTAGGAGAGAGGTGGGCCTGACCCTGGTCGGCGTTCGCAGATACTTAACACGTTTAACGAGATCTTGGTCTTTGATCTGAGTCTGGCTACTGGCCTATACGCACTAACCATCTACGTGGGAGTAGTTATGGGTATCCCGGCGTCGTGGTATCAGCCGAAGCCTTCGTGACGTTAGCGACTGAGCGGCGCGCGCCGGATTGGAACGTAAGCCTGCTCTTGTATTAAGGGGGCTAGTTCTGCTTCCGGCCGCGTTCGCAACATGCAGGTGTGCTAAGGGCGATGGGCCCAGACCCCTGTGCGCTTAGGTTTAGACCGGCGTGCTGACCTCTCTGTTGTGCCTAGGTGGGGCTGCAACGTGTTGATCTTCCGAGGCCGGGCATGACCCAGGAAAGTGTGTCCGACCAAATGGGATCGAGCGTGTTGGGGAATGCGGTGCACCCCTGCAGGGAAGTTAATCTATTCGAATAGCCGTGATCTTCGGTAACAGGACGACTTGGAGTTGTACCTTGACCTTATGACAACTAGAACCGGATACTTAATAAAACACACCCTTCCAAGTGCCAGATACAACCGGTGGTCGCTCTCTCACAGGGCGACGAGGGGAGGATCATCGGTTAGGATTATGCTATGCGATGCTACTTGGAGGACTTCAGTCTACCATCTTCTACATGCTGCAAGACAGAGGCTGCCAGAAGCGTAGTCTTCGAAAGGACTAGCTACCCACCCCCCTTATTCCGGCTTTCTGCAGTTCAGTCCACATATGATTCCCTTAATCCATTTGATACCAATGCATACATATGTAGTATAGCTCCTTGCTTGCGAGTACATTGGATGAGTACTCACGGATGCTTTCTCCCTCTTTTCCCCCTATCCCTTCTATCTGGTTTTCACGACCAGATGTTGGAGCCCAGGAGCCAGACGCCATCTTCGACGACGACTCCTACTACACCGGAGGTGCCTACTACTACGTGATGCCCGCTGGCGACGACCAGGAGTAGTTAGGAGGATCCCAGGCAGGAGGCCTGCGCCTCTTTTGATCTGTATCCCAGTTTGTGCTAGCCTTCTTAAGGAAAACTTGTTTAACTTATGTCTGTACTCAGATATTGTTGCTTCCGCTGACTCGTCTATGATCGAGCTCTTGTATTCGAGCCCTCGAGGCCCCTGGCTTGTAATATGATGCTTGTATGACTTATTTTATTTGTAGAGTTGTGTTGTGATATCTTCCCGTGAGTCCTTGATCTTGATCGTGCACATTTGCGTGCATGATTAGTCGGGGGCGTCACACCGACACTTTGCTGGATCGGAGTCCGGGGATCGTCATCGAGCTGAACGTGTGCTAGAATTCGGAGGTGCAGTAGTTTCGGTGCTTGATCGGTCGGGCCGTGAAGACGTACGACTACATCAACCGCGTCGTGCTAACGCTTCCGCTGTCGATCTACAAGGGTACGTAGATCACACTCTCCCCTCTCGTTGCTATGCATCACCATGATCTTGCGTGTGCGTACGAATTTTTTTGAAATTACTACGTAACCCAACACAACCAGTCAGAGGAAGGGCAAGAAGCACAGTATGAAGCCAAGAGATAAGGCGGTGATGAGTGTAGAAGGTTCGGGCACACCTAGTACCGGCAAGATGGCCAAGGCTGAGGCCCCCGGCAAGGAAGCTGCCGCGTGCACTGCCTACCGGGAAGCCGCTGCCACGGAAAAAGTTGGGAAAGGTGATGGGCCATACTACGAGATCCATCGGACCAAAGGCCACGATCTTCAGGAGTGTTATCAGGTTGAGCAGTTTGTCAAGAAACAAAGGGCAGAGTATGATAAGCGTGATAAGGAAAAAGGTCAGAATGTTGCTGGCGGTAAGGGCCGAGGCGGTGAAGCAAATCACCCTGGCAAACCCTTTCGGAACCAAGGAAAACCCGCCAAGGGCCAAGGGAAGGAAACTTGTGATGATGCCAGTGATGGAGGGAATGAGGAGGAAACTAGTGAGCAAGAATTTTAGAAGGCCACTAACGCCCTATGTATTGATGGGGATGCATCTTTGCACTCCTCTCAACTCCAACTCAAGCGATGTGCACGGGAGTTCAATGATGTGGAACCAGCGCTAGAGGCCCGGAAACTACTCAAATGGTCCCGCACACCCATCTTTTTTTACGAAGAGGATCACCCTGATCGCACCACAACGGTAGGGTGTTTACCATTGTTGGTCTCCCCAACAATTCGCAACCTCAAGGTCACAAAGATGCTAGTGGACGGCGGGGCCGGGTTGAATCTGATTTCCCCCACAGTTATTAGAAAGCTTCAGATAGGAGAAGAGGAGCTAGAGGCCACTGGCATGTTTCAAGGAGTTAATCCCGGCAGGAGGCATACTAAGGGGGAGATTATGTTGCCGGTGACGTTTGGGGGAGAGCTGAATGATCGGACTGAGAAGATTGTGTTTGATGTGGTTGATCTCCCCCTTCTGTACAATGGGATTCTTGGACGACCAGCCCTGGCCAAGTTCATGGCAGCATCCCACTATGCTTACAACACCCTGAAAATGCATGTGCCATTGGGAGTCCTCACTATCCCGTCAGATGAGAAGGATGCAATTATCTGTGTGGACAAGATGTATCGGGATGCAGTCATAGCAGAGGCTGCGGTAGCAGCAGCTCCCGCCAAGGAAAACAATGGAAAGAAGAGGGATTGTAGGACCTCCGACAAGGTGTCTGATACATCTCCAATGTATCTATAATTTTTGATTGCTCCATGCTATATTATCTACTGTTTTAGACATTATTGGGCTTTATTATCCACTTTTATATTATTTTTGGGACTAACCTATTAACCGGAGGCCCAACCCAGAATTGTTGTTTTTTGCCTGTTTTAGGGTTTTGAAGAAAAGGAATATCAAACGGAGTCCAAATGGAATGAAACCTTTGGAAACGTGATTTTCTCATCAGATAAGATCTAGGAGACTTGGACCCTCCGTCAAGAAATCCACGAGGTGGTCACGAGGGTGGAGGGCGCCCCCCCTAGGGCGCGCCCTCTGCCTCGTGGGCCCCTCGAAGCTCCACCGACGTACTTCTTCCTCCTATATATATCCACGTACCCCTAAATGATCAGGGACGGAGCCAAAAACCTAATTCCACCGTCGCAACTTTCTGTATCCACGAGATCCCATCTTGGGGCCTGTTCCGGAGCTCTGCCGGAGGGGGCATCGATCACGGAGGGCTTCTACATCATCATCCAAGCCCCTCCGATGAAGTGTGAGTAGTTTACTTTAGACCTATGGGTCCATAGCTAATAGCTAGATGGCTTCTTCTCTCTTTTTGGATCTCAATTGAATGTTCTCCCCCTCTCTCATGGAGATCTATTCGATGTAATCTTCATTTTGCGGTGTGTTTGTTGAGACCAATGAATTGTGGGTTTATGATCAAGTCTATCTATGAATAATATTTGAATCTTCTCTGTATTCTTTTATGTATGATTGGTTATCTTTGCAAGTCTCTTTGAATTATCAGTTTGGTTTGGCCTACTAGATTGGTTGTTCTTGCCATGGGAGAAGTGCTTTGCTTTGGGTTCGATCTTACAGTGTCCTTTCCCAGTGACAGAAGGGGCAGCAAGGCACGTATTGTATCATTGCCATCAAGGATAACAAGATGGGGTTTTTATCATATTGCATGAAACTATCCCTCTACATCATGTCATCTTGTTGAGGGCGTTACTCTGTTTTTAACTTAATACTCTAGATGCATGCTGGATAGCGGTCGATGAGTGGAGTAATAGTAGTAGATGCAGAATCGTTTCGGTCTACTTGTCTCGGACGTGATGCCTATATACATGATCATACCTAGATATTCTCATAACTATGCTCAATTATGTCAATTGCTCAACAGTAATTTGTTCACCCACCGTAGAATACTTATGCTTTTGAGAGAAGCCACTAGTGAAACCTATGGCCCCCGGGTCTCTTTCTCATCATATCAATCTCCATCACTTTATTATTGCTTTGCTTTTACTTTTCTTTTACTTTGTTTACTTTGCATCTCTATACCAAAAATACCAAAAATATTATTTATCATCTCTATCAGATCTCACTTTCGTAAGTGATCGTGAAGGGATGGACAACCCCTAAGCGCGTTGGTTGCGTTGAGCTATTGTTTTTATGTAGGTACGAGGGACTCGAGCGTAGCCTCCTACTGGATTGATACCTTGGTTCTCAAAAACTGAGGGAAATACTTATGCTACTTTGCTGCATCATCCCTTCCTCTTCGGGGAAATCCAACACACTGCTCAAGAGGTAGCAAGAAGAATATCTGGTGCCGTTGCCGGGGAGTCTGTGCAAAAGTCAACATACCAAGTACCCATCACAATCCCTATCTCGCGCATTACATTATTTGCCATTTGCCTCTCCTTTTCCTCTACCCCACTTCACCCTTGCCGTTTTATTCGCCCTCTCTCTCTCCTTCCTCCCTCTCTATTTGCCTCTTTTGCCTGTTTGCTTTTTGTTTGCTCGTGTCTTAGTTTGCTTGTTTGTCACGATGGCTCAAGATAATACTAAATTGTGTGACTTCACCAATACCAATAATAATGATTTCCTTAGAACTCCAATTGCTCCTCTTACCGATGCTGAATCTTGTGAAATTAATACTACTTTGTTGAATCTTGTCATGAAAGATCCGTTCTCCGGCCTTCCTAGTGAAGATGCTGCTACCCATCTAAATAGCTTCGTTGATTTGTGTGACATGCAAAAGAAGAAAGATGTGGATAATGATATTGTTAAATTGAAGCTATTTCCTTTTTTGCTTGGAGATTGTGCTAAAGCTTGGTTTTCATCTTTGCCTAAAAATAGTATTGATTCATGGAACAAGTGCAAAGATGCTTTTGTCTCTAAGTATTTTCCTCCGACTAAGATCATCTCTCTTAGAAACGATATTATGAATTTTAAACAAATTGATCATGAACATGTTGCACAAGCTTGGGAGAGAATGAAATTAATGATACGTAATTACCCTACTGATGGTTTGAATTTGTGGATTTAATTTTGCTTCTAGAAATCTTTTAGATTCGGCCGCGGGAGGCACTTTTATGGAAATCACTTTAGGAGAAGCTACTAAACTCCTAGATAATATTATGGTTAATTATTCTCAATGGCATACTGAAAGATCTACTAAAAAGGTGCAGGCGATAGAAGAAATTTATCTTTTGAGTGGAAAGATGGATGAACTTATGAAATTATTTGCTAATAAGAGTGTTTCTTCTGATCCTAATGATGTGCCCTTGTCTACTTTGATTGAGAGTAATAATGAATCTATGGATGTGAATTTTGTTGGTAGGAACAATTTTGGTAACAACGCGTATAGAGGAAATTTCAATCCTAGGTCTTATCCTAGTAATCCTCTAATAATTATGGTAATTCCTACAACAATTCTTATGGCAATTATAATAAGATGCCCTCTGATTTTGAATCTAATATTAAAGAATTTATTTCTTCGCAAAAGAATTTTAATGCTATGATTGAAGAAAAATTGTTTAAGATTGATGATCTGGCTGGGAACATTGATAGAATTGCTCTTGATGTTGATTCTTTGAAACATAGATCTATTACACCTAAGCATGATATCAATGAGTCTCTCAAAGCCATGAGAATTTCCATTGACGAGTGCAAAGGAAGAACCGCTAGGATGCGTGCTAAGAAAGATGCCTTTATAAAAGCGTGTTCTTCTAGTTCCTTTGAAAATAATGATTGAGATCTAAAAGTTATTGATGTGTCCCCTATTAAATCTTTGTTTTGCAATATGAATCTTGATAATGATGGGACTGATTATGATCCACCTTTACCTAGAACGCGTTCTAAGAATTCGGAATTTGTTGATCTTGATGCTAAATTTGATAAAAGTGGGATTGAAGAAATTAAAACCCTAGATGTTGCTAAACCCACTATTATGGATTTCAAGGAATTTAACTATTAAAATTGCTCTTTGATTTATTGTATTTCCTTGTTGCAATCCGTGCTAAAATCTCCTCACGCTTATAGCCAAAATAAAGCGTTTACTAAACATATCGTTGATGCCTTGATGCAATCTTATGAGGAAAACTTGAATTGGAAGTTTCTATCCCTAGAAAACTTTATGATGAGTGGGAACCAACTATTAAAATTAAAATTAAAAATTATGAGTTTTATGCTTTGTGTGATTTGGGTGCTAGTGTCTCTACTATTCCCTAAACTTTGTGTGATTTACTAGATTTTCGTGATTTTGATGATTTCTCTCTAAACTTGCATCTTGCGAATTCCACTATTAAGAAACCTATGGAAATAATTAATGATGTTCTTATTGTTGCAAATAGGAATTATGTGCGCATAGATTTTATCGTTCTTGATATAGATTGCAATCCTTCTTGCCCTATTATTCTTGGTAGACCTTTCCTTAGAACGGTTGGTGCAATTATTGATATGAAGGAAGGGAATATTAGATTTCAATTTCCATTAAAAAAGGGCATGGAACACTTCCCTAGAAAAAAATAAAATTACCATATGAATCTATCATGAGAGCCACTTATGGATTGCCTACCAAAGATGGCAATACCTAGATATATTCTTGCTTGTTATGCCTAGCTAGGGGCGTTAAACGATAGTGCTTGTTGGGAGGCAACCCGATTTTTTTTATTCCTTGATTTTTTTTTCTCCTGTTTAGTAATAAATAAATTATCTAGCCTCTGTTTTGGTTGTGTTTTTTGTTTTTAATTAGTGTTTGTTCCAAGTAGAACCATTGGGAAGACTTGGGGAAAGTCTCGTTGAACTTGCTGTAAAAAACAGAAACTTTAGCACTCACGAGAACTGCTGTCATTTTTATTTGGGAAGTGCTATTTAGTTAATTATTTTTGCAGATGATTAATAGATAAATTCCTCACGTCCAGCAATTTATTTTAGAATTTTTGGGGTTCCACATGTTGCGCTAGATACAGATTACTACAGACTATTCTGTTTTTGACAGATTCTGTTTTTCGTGTGTTGTTTGCTTATTTTGATGAATCTATGGCTAGTAAAATAGTTTATAATCCATAGAGAAGTTGTAATACAGTAGGTATAACACAAATATAAATTAAGAATGAGTTCATTGCAGTAACTTGAAGTGGTCTTTTGTTTTCTTTCGCTAACGGAGCTCACGAGTTTTCTACTTTAAGTTTTGTGTTGTGAAGTTTTCAAGTTTTGGGTAAAGATTTGATGGATTATGGAACAAGGTGTGGCAAGGTCCTAAGCTTGGGTATTCCCATGGCACCCCGAAGATAATCTAAGGACACCTAAAATCCAAAGCTTGGGGATGCCCCGGAAGGCATCCCCTCTTTCGTCTACTTCTATCGGTAACTTTACTTGGAGCTATATTTTTATTCACCACATGATATGTGTTTTTCTTGGAGCGTCTTCTATTGTTTGAGTCTTTGCTTGTTAGTATACCACAATCATCCTTGCTGTACAGACCTTTTGAGAGAGCCATACATGATTTGGAATTTTATAGAATACTCTATGTGCTTCACTTATATCTTTTGAGCTTTATAATTTGGCTCTAGTGCTTCACTTATATCTTTTAAAGCACGGTGGTGGATTTGTTTTTATAGAAACTATTGATCTCTCATGATTCACTTAGATTATTTTGAGAGTCTTAATAGCATGGTAATTTTCTTAAAATCCTAATATGCTTGGTATGCAAGATTAGTAATAAAACTTTCGTATGAGTGTGTTGAATACTAAGAAAAGTTTGATGCTTGATGATTGTTTTGAGATATGGAGGTAATAATATCAAAGTCATGCTAGTTGAGTAGTTGTGAAATTGAGAAATACTTGTGTTGAAGTTTGCAAGTATCGTAGCATGCACGTATGGTAAACGGTATGCAACAAATTTGAAACATGAGGTGTTATTTGATTGTCTTCCTTACGAGTGGCGATCGGGGACGAGCGATGGTCTTTTCCTACCAATCTATCCCCCTAGGAGCATGCGCGTAGTGCCGAGGTTTTTGATGACTTGTAGATTTTTGCAATAAGTATCGGAGTTCTTTATGACTAATGTTGAGTCCATGGATTATACGCACTCTCACCCTTCCATCCTTGCTAGCCTCTTCGGTACCGTGCATTGCCCTTTCTCACATTGAGAGTTGGCGCAAACTTCGTCGGTGCATCCAAACCACGTGATATGATACACTCTTTCACACATAAACCTCCTTATATCTTCCTCAAAACAGCCACCATACCTACCTATTATGGCATTTCCATAGCCATTCCGAGATATATTGCCATGCAATTTTCCATCATTCCGTTCATCATGACACACTCATCATTGTCATATTTCTTAGCATGATCATGTAGTTGACATAGTATTTGTGGTAAAGCCACCGTTCATAATTCTTTCATACATGTCACTCTTGGTTCATTGCATATCCCGGTACACCGCTGGAGGCATTCATATAGAGTTATCTTTGTTCTAGTATCGAGTTGTAAATAAATAGAAGTGTGATGATCATCATTATTAGAGCATTGTCCCAAGTGAGGAATAAATAAAAAAGGGAAAGGCCATAAAAAAAGAAGGCCCAAAAAAATTGAGAGAAAAAGAGAGAAGGGACAATGTTACTATCCTTTTACCACATTTGCTCAAAGTGGGATGATGATCTTCATAGTAGAGTGTCTCTCATGTTATGGCTTTCATATACTATTGGAATTTTTGATTATTGTATTTGCTTGTGTATTCCTGCAATTGTCCTCCTCTATTGCCCTAGGTTTCGTGAGCAATCGTTGATGCCTTGATGGTTTCTTTTGTTGAGCTTGATACGTTTCTGTCTCTAGTGCATCTGTTGCGTGGGAACCTACTCTTGCATTAACATTAATCGTTGTGATTTTTATGCTTGTTGATTTGGGTGTTGGTGTTCTACTTTCCCTTTTTTGTCTTTTCTAGATTTTCGTGCTTTTTATATTCTCTTCCACGCATCTTGCTATTCCATGTTTCGCGCTCATATATTTCGTGATGTTTATTGTTTGAGATAGAACTATGAAACAATTTCTTGGCTTGTCATCGGGGTTGTGCATGATGGTAGCATTCTTGTGTGACGAAAATTAAACATGACTAAAGTATATGATTTTGTAGGGATGAACTTTCTTTGGCCATGTTATTTTGAGAAGGCATAATTTCTTATTTAGTATGCTTGAAGTATTATCATTTTATGTCAATATGAACTTTTGTCTTGAATCTTTCTGATCTAAATATTCATACCATAATTAAGAAGAAATACATTGAAATTATGCCAGGTAGCACTCCGCATCAAAAATTCTGTTTTTATCATTTACCTACTCGAGGACGAGCAGGAATTAAGCTTGGGGATGCTTGATACGTCTCCAACGTATCTATAATTTTTGATTGCTCCATGCTATATTATCTATTGTTTTAGACATTATTGGGCTTTATTATCCGCTTTTATATTATTTTTGGGACTGATCTATTAACCGGAGGCCCAGCCCAGAATTGTTGTTTTTTTGCCTGTTTTAGGGTTTCGAAGAAAAGGAATATCAAATGGAGTCCAAATGGAATGAAACCTTCGGAAACGTGATTTTCTCATCAGATAAGATCCAAGAGACTTGGATCCTCCGTCAATAAAGCCACGAGGTGGTCACGAGGGTGTAGGGCGCGCCCCCTGCGTCTTGGGCCCCTCGATGCTCCACCGACGTACTTCTTCCTCCTATATATATCCACGTACCCCCAAACGATCGGGGACGGAGCCAAAAACCTAATTCCACCGCCGCAACTTTCTGTATCCACGAGATCCCATCTTGGGGCCTGTTCTGAAGCTCCGCCGGAGGAGGCATCGATCACGGAGGGCTTCTACATCATCATCCAAGCCCCTCCGATGAAGTGTGAGTAGTTTACTTCAGACCTACGGGTCCATAGCTAATAGCTAGATGGCTTCTTCTCTCTTTTTGGATCTCCATACAATGTTCTCCACCTCTCTCATGGAGATCTATTCGATGTAATCTTCTTTTTGTGGTGTGTTTGTTGAGACCAATGAATTGTGGGTTTATGATCAAGTCTATCTATGAATAATATTTGAATCTTCTCTGAATTCTTTTATGTATGATTGGTTATCTTTGCAAGTCTCTTCGAATTATCAGTTTGGTTTGGCCTACTAGATTGGTTGTTCTTGCCATGGGAGAAGTGCTTAGCTTTGGGTTCGATCTTATGGTGTCCTTTCCCAGTGACAGAAGGGGCAGGAAGGCACGTATTGTATCGTTGCCATCAAGGATAACAAGATGGGGTTTTTATCATATTGCATGAAACTATCCCTCTACATCATGTCATCTTGCTGAGAGCGTTACTCTGTTTTTAACTTAATACTCTAGATGCATGCTGGATAGCGGTCGATGAGTGGAGTAATAGTAGTAGATTCAGAATCGTTTCGGTCTACTTGTGTCGGACGTGATGCCTATATACATGATCATACCTAGACATTCTCATAACTATGCTCAATTCTGTCAATTGCTCAACAGTAATTTGTTCACCCACCGTAGAATACTTATGCTTTTGAGAGAAGCCACTAGTAAAACCTATGGCCCCCGAGTCTCTTTCTCATCATATGAATCTCCATCACTTTCTTATTGCTTTGCTTTTACTTTGCTTTTACTTTATTTAATTTGCATCTCTATACCAAAAATACCAAAAATATTATTTATCATCTCTATCATATCTCACTTTCGTTAGTAACCGTGAAGGGATTGACAACCCCTAAGCGCGTTGGTTGCGTTGAGCTATAGTTTTTGTGTAGGTACAAGGGACTCGAGCGTAGCCTCCTACTGGATTGATACCTTGGTTCTCAAAAACTGAAGGAAATACTTACGCTACTTTGTTGCGTCATCCCTTCCTCTTCGGGGAAAGCCAACTAGTGCTCAAGAGGTAGCCGTGTCCGAGAAGCGTGCCCTTCCTAGTGCATGACACCCGTTGACGATGTGCCGAAGTGTTCCAACAGCTCGAGATCCAAGATTACTACACCCAAAGTGAAGAAGGTCCTGGCAGGTCTGGCTGGCGTTGACGGTACTTTCACTATCAGCGCCACCCTCGATGACAAGTAGGAAAGCGCGCTCGTTGCCTTCCTGCGAGGGAATATCGATGTTTTTGCTTGGCAACCATCTGATATCTCTGGTGTTCCCAGGGAGGTAATTGAGCACCACCTTGTTGTCTACCCACATGCCCGGCCCGTTAAGCAGAAGGTACGGAAGCAGGCCTTGGAGAGGCAATAGTTCATTGCCGAAGAAATCAAGAGGTTAGAGGTAGCTGGTTTGGTCAGAGGAGTACTGCATCCTACATGGTTAGCAAATCAAGTAGTGGTCTGGAAGGCTAACGGGAAGTGGAGGCTTTGCATTGATTTCAATGACCTCAACAAGGCTTTGCCCAAAGGACCCCTTTCCCTTGCCGCGTATCGACCAGATCATGGATTATACTTCGGGATGTTATTTGCTCTCCTTTCTTGATGCATACTCAGGATATCATCAGATCTTCATGTCCAAGGAAGATGAAGAGAAGACATCATTCATCACTCCGTGTGGTACGTACTGCTTTGTCCGCATGCAGTTCGGATTAAAGAGTGTCGGGTCCACTTTTGCAAGGGCAGTCCAAATCAGTTTTGAGCCATAGCTGCATAGGAATATAGAATCCTATATGGATGATATCGTGGTCAAAACCAAGGATAAGGCCACCCTTATCCAGGATTTGGAAGAGAGATTTGCCAATCTGCGCGAGATCAACCTGAAGCATAATCTGGAGAAGTGTGTATTTGGTGTTCCCTCTGGCAAGCTAATCGGGTTCTTCGTGTCCCATCAGGGGATCGAAGCCAACCCCGACAAGATCAAGGCCATTGAGCAGATCCAAGCACCAAGGACAGTTAAGGATGTGAGGCGCTTGACGGGATGCGTTGCCGTGCTAAGCAGATTCATCTCCAAGTTTGCCGAGCGTGCACGGCCGTTCTTCAAGGTTTTGAAGAAGGCAGGGCCTATGAAGTGGACCCCGGAAGCAGATGCAGGAATTGAAAGCCTACTTATCATCTGTGCCTACCTTGGTTGCACCCAAACCCCAAGAGCCATTATTGCTTTACTTGGCGGCAACCAACCAAGTCGTCAGTGCGGCCTTGGTAGCATAGCGAGAGGTAGAAGAGGCAGAAGGTGGCCAGATCGCGACAGAGTCAGATAAGAATCAGGATAGCAATGAGCAGGGCAACGAGAAAAACCCCAAGGACGCGGCAAGGAAGAAAGTGGTGCAGCGCCCAGTGTACTTCGCCAGCTCCTTGTTACAGGGGGCTAGATCGATGTACTATGGCATGCAAAAGTTGATCTTTGGTCTCATTATGGCCTCAAGGAAACTATGCCACTACTTCCAAGACCATGAGATCACGGTTGCCACTCGTTTCCCGTTGCAAAGTATACTCCAAGACCCTAAGGCAACTGGCAGCATAGTGGAATGGGCTTTGGAGCTATCCAGCTTTGGTTTGAAGTTTGAGCGCACTTTAACTATTCAGAGTTGGGCATTGGCAGAGTTTATTGCAGAATGGACGCCAACCCCTGATGAGGAAAGGGCAGAGACAGTCGTCCCCAGCAAGGAATCACCCCAAGAATGGATTATGTATTCTGATGGTGCTTTTTTCCTATGAGGAACTACTAGGGAAAAGCCTAGCAGTAGCGCTGGTTTTTGGCCTATCAGTAGCGTGGGTAAGCGCGCTACTGATAAGGCGCTACAGCTAATGCTTAGCAGTAGCGCCTACTGGCACTCTCTACTGCTATATCTACTTAGTAGTAGCTCTTTCCAAGTCAATCGCTACTGCTAATTATTAGTAGCACTTTCGAAAACAACCGCTACTACTATTATTCCCTATTCCATTTCTTTTGAATCTTAGGTTGTATTCATATACCTGTATACAATTTTTCATATAGTAGCAATTTAGAGATTGTTTTTACATCGTAATGAGTTATTAAATCACTAGGTGAAAGAACCTTGGATTAGTTTCAAGTGCATGGATCCAAAGTAACCAATGGTCACTTTGGATCCATCCATTTGAAA
>NW_024113702.1:0-16589 GCF_003073215.2 Triticum urartu
ACAACTAAAACCTCACGAGTTGAATTATGCCACGCATGATTTGGAGTGTAGCAGCCGTAGTGCATGCATTGAAGACTTGGAGACATTACCTTATTGGAAACCGTTGTGATGTGTACACGGATCATAAGAGTTTGAAGTACAACTTCACACAGAAGGAACTGAACCTTAGGCAGAGGAGATGGTTGGAGCTTATAAAGGATTACGACATGAAGCTGCACTATCACCCAGGAAAGGCCAATGTCGTAGCAGACGCTTTGAGCCGGAAGAGTTATGTTAATATCCTTGCGAGTAAGGGAGTGCCAAAGGAGTTAGTAGAGGATATCACGGAACTTCGATTAGAGATTGTTCCTAGAGGTTTTGTTGCAACAATGGAAGTTCAGTCGACGCTGTTGGGTAAGATTCGGGAAGCTCAGAAGGATGACAAAGAGATTGCCGAGATAAAGGAGAAGATGAGCGAAGGAAAGGCCAAAGGTTTTCGTGAGGATGAGCACGACACCTTATGGTTTGAGGACCGAGTTTATGTGCCCAATAACACAGAGATCAGGAAGTTAACACTGCATGAGGCCCAAGACTCACCATACTCGATACACCCCAGAAACACCAAGATGTATTTGGATTTGAAGGAACGTTTCTGGTGGACGGGTATGAAGAAGATATTGCCAAGTATGTAGCCGTATGTGATGTATGTCAGAGAAGTGAAGCAGAGCATTCAAAAGCTGGCAGGATTGTTACAGCCTATGCCAATACCCGAATGAAGTGGATAAACTTGGCATGGACTTTATCACCGGATGCCCAGACCAAATCAGGATATGATTCCATATGGGTAGTAGTTGATCGCTTGACCAAAGTGTCTCACTTTATCTAGTGAAAACACTTATACAAGTGCGAAAGTGGCCAAGATATTAATATGTCCAGGATCATATGTCTGCATGGAGTTCAAGGACCATCGTATCAGATTAGAGGAACGCAGATTACCTCAAAGTTTTGGCATTAGTTACACCAGACTTGGGTACGAGATGGAGTTCAGTACCGCATTTCACCCGCAGACAGATGGACAGACCGAGAGAGTCAACCAGATTCTGGAAGATATGTTGAGAGCTTGTGTGCTAGATTATGGATCTAGTTGGATGACCAATTTGCCTTATGCGAGTTCTTCATACAACAATAGCTACCAAAGCTAGTTTGAAGATGGCACCGTTCGAAGCCCTGTATGGACGAATGCAGAACGCTCGTTGATGTGGGATGAAGTAGAGACCGACAGCTTTGGACCAGACTTGATCAAGGAGTTTGAGAGAAAGTTAAGCTGATTCGTGATAGACTGAAGATTTCTCAGTCCAGGCAGAAGAGTATGTAGACTCGAAACGCCAAGGAGGTAACCTATGAAATTGGAGATAGAGCATATCTGCGAGTATCCCCTTGCGAGGAGTGAAAACTTTTGGAGTTAAAGGAAAGTTAGCCCCGAGATTTGTCAGACGTATCGTGTTTTGGAACGGATGGAGAAGTTTGCCTACAAGTTGGAGTTACCCTGAAGGACTTGTCAGGAGTTCATGACGTGGTTCCACGTTTCACAGTTAGAAGGTGTCATGCTGAGATGGCCGAATATACCGTAAGAGATACAGTACCCTGGAGCGGATTCAGTTGGACAGTGATTTGAACTTATTGAGGAAAAGCCAGTTAAGGATTCTTGAGTTTGCCAGCCGGAGTCACCTGCAGCAAGTTATTATGTTCTGCAAAGTTCAGTGGAGTCACCATACGAGGATGAAGCCACCTGGGAAACGAGAGAATATCTCGCAAAGACCCCCACACCTATTTTCTAGCCAACCCGAATCTCGAGGGCGAGAATTCATCTCTTAAGGTAAGTTTTGTAACCATCCAAACTTAATTTGGAATTGTTATACATAGGTCATTCATGCATATTCATTTTATTGCATTTTCGTTCCGCCAATCCTCAAAATCCTAAGCAACTCAAGGACCACCAGAGAGAGTTGAGGATTTCTCGGTTTTTCATATTTGGTTTTTTATCAAATAATGAAACGAGGACTTTTTGATTTTGATTATTTTTCTCTCCGAAAAAATATTTCATAATGAATATATGAGAGGAGATAATATGAATTCTCCAAAATAATTGAAATATTGGAGGAAAAATATTAAAATCATTTATTTGATTTTATTTGCAATTAGAAAAATTGCACATTTTTCAAAATTGCATTTTAGGGCCAAGAAAATGTTCATCTTGTTCTGCATATTTTATTTAGACGGTGAAAATTTGTTTTGGCAATTTTAGATTTTTATTTATTTTTCTAGAATTTTTTTTCTTAGTTTCGGCGGAATTGTTTAAAAAAAATCTTCCAAGCGCCAACTGGGCCGAAACCCAGCCGGGCCGGCCCAACCGCCGCGCGCCGCCGCCTTCCCGCGATGCGCGGCCGCCGCCGCCGACTCGACAGGAGTCCGAGCCGGACTCCTCCGCCGCCTTGCCCCCTCCTCCAAGCCACCCTCCCCCCTTTATATACGCCGCCACCCCCGCCACCACCACCAAACCCCGCCGAGCCCGGCCGCCTCCCGAGCCGAGCCACGCCGCCGCCCGCTCCCGCGCCTCGCCGCCGCCCCTTGCACGCCGCGCCGCCTTGCCTCGCCGCCCTGCTAGCCACCGCACCGCCGCCCGAGCCCCGCCTCGCTGGAGCCTCGCCGGAGAGGTAATGCGCCGTTTTTCTGCCGCCATTTTTTTAAGAAAACCGATTCGGTTTTTTTTTAAGAAACCCCTAGTTCGTTTTTTTTGATCGGTTCACGGCTTTTCCCAGTTTCTCTATTTAGCGGATGTAAGTCCGTATGTTCATTTTAACGAACGTTTTTTGCTTGTTAGTTGCAGATAACGAACGCTCGTTCGTTAGCCTGTTCGTCAGTTTTCTTTTATCGGATTTTTCCGCGATTATTCTCGATCGCGATTTCTGATCCGATTTTCGTTTCGGTTTATCTTTTCGCTCGTTAGTCGGAATCAGGCGATTCAAGCGCCTAGATCTTCGTCTCGAGACCCTCTTTCCGCTTAACCAACTTGAACAAAGATTTTGCTACTGTAAAATTTGACCTTAGGTCAGATTAGTAAACGGATCTTGTTTCTTTCGCCATTTGAGTTTCGTTGCTCGTTTGATTTGATTCTTTTTGCAAACCGGAGTTCTTAAGTTGAACTTTCGGTTAGATCTTCTTATTTGAGTTTTACCCGTGCTTCTTGCTTGATTGCTTATGTATGCTATTGTTTGTTTGCGATAGAATTCCCGGAGTGCGAAGCGTGTTATTTGGAGTCTCTAGGTTACGCGGATCGTCAGCAAGGCAAGTAACACTTTGATCATACCCCTTTATCACCCAGTTTTTATGCATTAGTTCCAATCCTCAAACATTGCATGGTTAGGATGTCATTAACATGTGGGTTGGGAAGTAGTTGATGAGGTAGAACCTATTACCCTGTTACATTCAAACCCTTGGGAGTTACTTCTACGCGTTGCTTATATTGCTATGCTATGCTCGTAGACGTGGTTTGGGTGAGTGAAATCCATGACAGATGTGAGATTGTTAATTAATGGTTCAACTTAAGGTGGCAACTTAAATATACATCTGGGTGGATTGAGGCACCTGGAGTACCCAGTGTTGCCTGTATTTTTGGAAATCCCGGAGTACCCGTGTGATCTTCCTATGGACCGCCACCCAGGCTCAAAGGGAACTGAGATGATTCATGCTAGAAACTTCCGTGTGCAGCCACAAGCTATTATGGGCTCTAGCATAGTTGAGTAAGTTACGTGAAGCTCTTGAAGAGGTAGATCAGCAGGTAGTGGGTTTGTAGGTTTGGTATGGTCTACCCGGAGTAGAGAGTTAATGTTTCTGAAAGACTGTGTCTCGGTCATCCGTTTCTCAAACACCATGTAGTGCGAGAAATCCAACGGAGGCGATCGAGTCTTGTGGGGAAAAGTGCGCAAACCTCTGCAGAGTGTACAACTAATCATGGTTAGCCGTGTCCCCGGTTATGGACATCTTGAGTATCTAGTACTTGGAGTATCTAAGTATCTCATCACTCTAATTAATATTGTTGGGTTGTTAATTACTTTAATTGGGATTGAGTTGGAGGAACCTTCTCAATGATGTTTCAACTACCATGATAGTTAAATAAAATATATTCCTTTGTTTTAGGAAAAAATTGGCTTTTCGCAAAAACTATAACCATATAGCTTTCCACCAGCCAAATATGCATGTAGTGATAGCATTATTATGTTCTTGCACTACTGTGTTACTTTGCGAGCATATTCCATGTGCTGACCCGTTTTCGGGCTACAACATATTATGTTGCAGACTTTTCAGACGAGGAGTACGATTCGTTAGGTCGTTGCCATGCAGCTCAGCTATGCCGTTGGAGTTGATGGACTCACTTTATCTTCCAAGCCTTCCGCTATTATCGTATTAGATGGCCTTAAGTCATATTTATTGTAATAAGTTCTCTTTTGAGACATCCGATGTAATAAGTGTGTGATTGCTACTCTGTTATAAATCGTTCGAGTAATGTGTGTGTCAGCATTACCGATCCAGGGATGACACTGAAGCACAGAGACTTGACCGTTTGAGGTCGGGTCGCTACACTAGAGTGACAGAAGCTTAAACCCTAGTTTATGCGTTGCTTCGTAGGGGCTGATTTGGATCCATATCTTTCATGCTTATTGGTTAGGTACCTTAATACTTTTGTGTAGTTTGCGGATGCTTGCAATAGAGGTTAATCATAAGTGGGATGCTTGTCCAAGTAAGGACAGTACCCAAGCACCGGTCCACCCACATACCAAATTATCAAAGTACCGAACGCGAATCATATGAACGTGATGAAAACTAGCTTGACGATATTCCCATGTGTCCTCGGGAGCGCTTTTCTCTATATAAGAGTTTGTCCAGGCTTGTCCTTTGCTACAAAAAGGATTGGGCCACCTTGCTGCACTTTATTTACTTTTGTTACTTGTTGCTCGTTACAAATTATCCTATCACAAAACTATCTGTTACCACTTATTTCAGTACTTGCAGAGAATACCTTGCTGGAAACCGCTTATCATTTCCTTCTGCTCCTTCGTTGGGTTCGACACTCTTACTTATCGAAAGGACTACGATAGATCCCCTATACTTGTGGGTCATCAAGACTCTTTTCTGGCGCCCGTTGCCGGGGAGTGAAGCGCCTTTGGTAGGTGGAATTTGGTAAGGAAAATTTTATATAGTGTGCTGAAATTTACTGTCACTTGTTACTATGGAAAGTAATCCTCTGAGGGGCTTGTTCGGGGTATCTTCACCCCGACCAGTAGAGCAAAGAGTTGCTCCTCAACCTACTGAACCTACTGAAAATGAAAATGAAAATGAAAATGTCTGCTTTGAAATTCCTTCGGGTATGTTAGAAAAACTGCTAGCTAATCCTTTTGTAGGAGATGGAACAATGCATCCTGATGAGCACCTAATATATGTTGATGAAGTTTGTGGATTATTTAAGCTTGCAGGTGTACCCGGAGATGTTGTTAAGAAGAAGGTCTTCCCTTTATCTTTGAAGGAAGATGCATTGACATGGTATAGGCTATGTGATGATACGGGGTCATGGAACTACAAACGATTGAAATTGGAATTTCATCAGAAGTTTTATCCTATGCATCTTGTTCATCGTGATCGCAATTATATATATAATTTTTGGCCTCGCGAAGGAGAAAGCATCGCTCAAGCTTGGGGGAGGCTTAAATCAATGTTATATTCATGCCCCAATCATGAGCTCTCAAGAGAGATGATTATTCAAAATTTATATGCTCGGCTTTCTGATAACAATCGCACCATGCTCGATACTTCTTGTGCTGGCTCTTTTATGATGAAGACTATTGAATTCAAATGGGATTTATTGGAAAGAATTAAACGCAACTCTGAAGATTGGGACCTCGACGAAGGTAAGGAGTCAGGTATGACACCTAAGTTTGATTGTGTTAAATCTTTTATGGATACCGATGTTTTCCGTAAATTTAGCACTAAATATGGACTTGACTCTGAGATAGTAGCTTCTTTCTGTGAATCTTTTGCTACTTATGTTGATCTCCCCAAGGAGAAGTGGTTTAAATATCATCCTCCCATAGAAGTAAAAGTAGCTGCACCTATTAAAGTTGAAGAAAAGACTATCACTTATAATGATCCTATTGTTCCTACTTCTTATGTTGAGAAACCACCTTTCCCTGTTAGGATAAAGGATCATGCTAAAGCTTCAACTGTGGTTCGTAAAAGCAATATTAAAACTTATACACCTCCTGAGCAAGTTAAAGTTGAACCTAATATTGCTATTGTTAAAGATCTCTTGTCTGATAATATTGATGGGCATGTTATTTATTTCTGTGATGAAACTGCTAGAATTGCTAAACCTTGTGCTAAAGATAAACCTAGACCTGTGGTAGGCATGCCTGTTATTTCTGTTAAAATAGGAGATCATTGTTATCATGGCTTATGTGATATGGGTGCCAGTGCTAGTGCAATACCTATTAGCCTATATAGAGAAATTATGCATGATATTGCACCTGTTGAGTTAGAAGATATTGATGTCACAATTAAACTTGCCAATAGAGATACTATTTCACCAATGGGAATTGTTAGAGATGTTGAAGTCTTGTGTGGGAAAACTAAATATCCTGCTGATTTTCTTGTTCTTGGTTCCCCACAAGATAGCTTTTGTCCCATTATATTTGGTAGACCCTTCTTAAACACTGTTAATGCTAAGATAGATTGCAAAAGGATGTTGTTACTATCGGTTTAGATGATATGTCTCATGAATTTAATTTCTAAATTTAGTAGACAACACCGTGAAGAAGAATTACCTAGTAAGGATGAAATTATTGGTCTTGCTTCTATTGCCGTACCTCCTAGTGATCCTTTAGAACAATATTTGCTAGACCATGAAAATGATATGTTTATGAATGAAAGAAGGGAAATAGATGAAGTATTCTTTAAACAGGAACCTATTCTGAAACACAATTTGCCTGTTGAAATCCTAGGGGATCCTCCTCCACCCAAGGGTGATCCCGTGTTTGAGCTTAAACCATTGCCTGATACTCTTAAATATGCTTATCTTGATAAAGAATATATCTATTATTATTAGTGCTAACCTTTCAGCATGAAATTTGCTTAACCGTGCCTGATACTCTTAAATGCTTATCTTGATGAGAAAAAGATATATCCTGTTATTATTAGTGCTAACCTTTCAGAGCATGAGGAAGAGAGATTATTGAAAACTCTGAAGAAGCACCGTGCTATTGGGTATACTCTTGATGATCTTAAGGGCATTAGTCCCACTCTATGTCAACATAAAATAAATTTGGAAGAAGATGCTAAACCAGTTCGTGATCATCAACGACGGCTGAATCCTAAAATGAAAGAAGTGGTAAGAAAGGAAATACTAAAGCTCCTTGAGGCAGGTATAATCTATCCCGTTGCTGATAGTCAGTGGGTAAGTCCTGTCCATTGTGTCCCTAAGAAGGGAGGTATTACTGTCGTTCCTAATGATAAAGATGAATTGATTCCTCAAAGAATTATTACAGGTTATAGGATGGTAATTGATTTCCGCAAATTAAATAAGGCCACTAAAAAGGATCATTACCCCTTACCTTTTATCGATCAAATGCTAGAAAGATTATCCAAACATACACATTTTTGCTTTCTAGATGGTTATTCTGGTTTCTCTCAAATACCTGTGTCAGCCAAGGATCAATCAAAGACTACTTTTACTTGCCCTTTTGGTACTTTTGCTTATAGACGTATGCCTTTTGGTTTATGTAATGCACCTGCTACCTTTCAAAGATGCATGATGGCTATATTCTCTGACTTTTGTGAAAAGATTTGTGAGGTTTTCATGATTTTCCGTCTATGGATCTTCTTTTGATGATTGCTTGAGCAAACTTGATCGAGTTTTGCAGAGATGTGAAGAAACTAATCTTGTCTTGAATTGGGAAAAGTGCCACTTTATGGTTAATGAAGGTATTGTCTTGGGGCATAAAGTTTCTGAAAGAGGTATTGAAGTTGATAAAGCCAAGGTTGATGCTATTGAAAAGATGCCATGTCCCAAGGACATCAAAGGTATAAGAAGTTTCCTTGGTCATGCCGGATTTTATAGGAGGTTCATTAAGGACTTCTCAAAAATTCTCGGCCTCTGACTAATTTATTACAAAAAGATATACCATTTGTCTTTGATGATGATTGTGTAGAAGCATTTGAAATACTTAAGAAAGCATTGATCTCTGCACCTATTGTTCAGCCACCTGATTGGAATTTACCCTTTGAAATTATGTGTGATGCTAGTGATTATGCTGTAGGTGCTGTTCTAGGGCAAAGAGTTGATAAGAAATTAAATGTTATTCAATATGCTAGTAAAACCCTAGACAATGCTCAAAGAAATTATGCTACTACTGAAAAAGAATTCTTAGCAGTTGTATTTGCTTGTGATAAGTTCAGACCTTATATTGTTGATTCTAAGGTAACTATTCACACTGATCATGCTGCTATTAAATATCTCATGGAAAAGAAAGATGCTAAATCTAGACTTATTAGATGGGTTCTCTTGCTACAAGAATTTGACTTACATATTGTTGATAGAAAGGGAGCCGAGAACCCCGTTGCACACAACTTGTCTAGATTAGAAAATGTGCTTGATGGCCCACTACCTATTGATGATAGCTTTTCTAATGAGCAATTAAATGTCATAAATGCTTCTCATACTGCTCCATGGTATGCTGATTATGCTAATTACATTGTTGCTAAGTTTATGCCACCTAGTTTCACATACCAACAAAAGAAAAAGTTCTTCTATGATTTGGGCATTACTTTTGGGATGACCCACATCTTTATAAAGAAGGAGTAGATGGTGTTATTAGACGTTGTGTACCTGAGCATGAACAGGAACAGATCTTACGCAATCACTCCGAAGCTTATGGAGGACACCATGCTGGAGATAGAACTGCACATAGGTATTGCAATCTGGTTTTTATTGGCCTACTCTCTTCAAGGATGCCCGTAAGTTTGTCTTATCTTGTGATGAATGTCAAAGAATTGGTAATATTAGTAGACGTCAAGAAATGACTCTAATGAACTATTCACTCGTTATTGAACCATTTCATGTTTGGGGCTTTGACTATATGGGACCTTTTCCTTCCTCTAATGGATATACACATATTTTAGTTGTTGTTGATTACGTTACTAAGTGGGTAGAAGCTATTCCAACTAGTAGTGCTGATCATAACACTTCTATTAAAATGCTTAAAGAAGTTATTTTTCCAAGATTTGGAGTCCCTAGATATTTAATGACTGATGGTGGTTCACATTATTTTCATGGTGCTTTCCGTAAAATGCTTGCTAAGTATGATGTTAATCATAGAATTGCATCTCCTTATCACCCTCAGTATAGTGGTCAAGTAGAATTGAGTAATAGAGAGCTCAAATTAATTTTGCAAAAGACTATGAATAGGTCTAGAAAGAATTGGTCCAAGAAACTTGATGATGCATTATGGGCCTATAGAACTGCATATAAAAATCCTATGGGTATGTCTCTGTATAAAATGGTTTATGGAAAAGCATTTCACCTACCTCTCGAACTAGAACACAAGGCATATTTGGCTATTAAAGAGCTCAATTATGATTTTAAACTTGCCGATGAGAAGAGGTTATTTGATATTAGCTCACTCGATGAATGGAGAACCCAAGCCTACGAAAATGCCAAGTTGTTTAAAGAAAAAGTTAAAAGATGGCATGATAAAAGGATACAAAAGCGTGAGTTTAATGTAGGTGATTATGTATTGCTATACAACTCTCGTTTAAGATTTTTTGCAGGAAAACTTCTCTCTAAATGGGAAGGTCCTTACGTTATCGAGGAGGTCTATCGTTCCGGTGCCATAAAAATCAACAACTTCGAAGGCACAAATCCGAAGGTGGTGAACGGTCAAAGAATCAAACATTATATCTCAGGTAATCCCATAAATGTTGAAACCAATGTTATTGAAACCGTAACCCCGGAGGAATACATAAAGGACACTTTCCGGAACGTTTCAGACTCCGAAAAGGAATAGGTATGTGGTACGGTAAGTAAACCGACTCCAAAACAGTTTTTAAGGCAATATTTCTCCGTTTTGGAATATTTAGAAAAATAGAAAAATAAGAAGCAGTCCGGGAAGGACACGAGGCCTCCACGAGGGTGGAGGGCGCGCCCCCCTACCTCGTGGGCACCTCGTGCGCTTTCCGGACTCCGTTTTCTTACACGACACGTATTTTGGTCGGTAAAAATTCATTATATAATCTCCCGGGGTTTTGACTCCCGTATCACGCAAAAATCTCCTGTCTTTGTTTCGAGCTGTTTTTCTGACAGATCCAGGTCATCATGTCGTCTTCAAGTGCCCCCAAGGACCAGTTCTTCGAGAAGGTCATCAACCCCTACCTCGCGGAAGGTGCTGCAACACCCTCAAACCATTGAGATGCGTGAGGGGTTGTTGCACATCCGCGATGTTGAGGGACCAAGGAAGACCGGAAGCACGGAGGCAAGGCTCGAGGCATTGGAGCAAGAAGTTTTCAAGTGTCAGGAGATGGTGGAGCGTGGACTCGATTCCAATCACATTATGATCACGGAGTTCACCAACAACCACAAGCTGGACGTCAAGGACATTGGGGAGGCCATCTTCAAGCTTCATGAGAAAATCGAGCACCTCCAAGCCCAGATCTATGACCTGCAAAATCAAAACTGTGAGTATGAATATAGATTCAAGAGGATGAGTTTGGCTGCAGATTTGAGGTTTCAGGAGACTCGATCATCCTTCTATGATGGTGAGCCTATGCCTTGGAAGAAGGACGACAAGCCTACGCCATCAACAAAACCATCACCTTCTCCACCAACAAAGAAGAATTGAGTATCTGGTATGGGCACTCCCCTTGGCAACTGCCAAGCTTGGGGGAGTGCCCCGGTATCGTATCACCATCACTTTTATCTTTACCGTTTTTCTTAGTTCGATCCTTTTGGTAATATCTTGATCTAGTAGAATAAAAGTTTTAGTATGATCTAGTTGTGAGTTTTGCTTTATGATCCTTCTATGTAATCGAGTCCGTGAGCTATATAATAAAGATTAGTGTTGAGTCAAGGGCTTGATTGTTTTGCCATGATCCTAAGTGAATAAAAGAAAAGAGAAAGAAATAAAAAGAAACAAAGAGATCATATGGATCTCATGGAGAGTAATGAGCTCACATAGAAAAAGTATGATGAATAAAAGTTGTTGAGAGTTGACAAACATAGTTTTGGTCATCGTTGCAATTAATAGGAAGTAATAAAGAAAGAGAGGTCTTCACATATAAATACTATCTTGGACATCTTTTATGATTGTGAGCACTCATTAAAATATGACATGCTAAAGAGTTGACGTTGGACAAGGAAGACAACGTAATGGGTTATGTTTTCTTACATCTGAGATAAATTATATTGTCATGGATCATCCAACATGATTGAGCTTTCCTTTCCCCCTCATGCTAGCCAAATTCATTGCACCAAGTAGAGATACTACTTGTGCTTCCAAATACCCTTAAACCAGTTTTGCCATGAGAGTCCACCATACCTACCTATGGATTGAGTAAGATCCTCCAAGTAAGTTGTCATCGGTGCAAAGCAATAAAAATTGCTCTCTAAATATGTATGACTTATTAGTGTGGGAGAAAATAAGCTTTATACGATCGTGTGATATGGAAGAAATAAAAGCGACAGACTGCATAATAAAGGTCCATATCACAAGTGGCAATATAAAGTGACGTTCTTTCGCATTAAGATTTTGTGCATCCAACCATAAAAGCGCATGACAACCTCTGCTTCCCTCTGCGAAGGGCCTATCTTTTACTTTTATCTCCTACCTTGCATAAGAGTCATGGTGATCTTCACCCTTCCTTTTTACATTTTATCCTTTGGCAAGCACAATATGTTGGAAAGATCCTGGTATATATGGCTAATTGGATGTGAGTTTTCATGAACTATTATTGTTGACATTACCCTTGAGATAAAACGTTGGGAGGCAAAACTATAAGCCCCTATCTTTCTCTGTGTCCGATTAAAACTCCATACCCATAAGTATTGCGTGAGTGTCAGCAATTGTGAAAGACTATATGATAGTTGAGTATGTGGACTTGCTGAAAAGCTCTTATTTGACTCTTTCCTATGTTATGATAAATTGCAATTGCTCCAATGACTGAGATTATAGTTTGTTAGTTTTCAATGAAGTTTATGATTCATACTTGAAATTGTGATTGAATTATACTCTAGCATAAGAAATCATATGACAAGAATTATGTAAGTTGTTGTTCTAAGAATGATCATGATGCCCTCATGTCCGTATTTTACTTTTATCGACACCTCTATCTCCTAAACATGTGGACATATTTTTCGATTTCGGCTTTCGCTTGAGGACAAGCGAGGTCTAAGCTTGGGGGAGTTGATACGTCCATTTTGCATCATGCTTTTATATCGATATTTATTGCATTATGGGCTGTTATTACACATTATGTCACAATACTTATGCCTATTCTCTCTTATTTTACAAGGTTTACATAAAGAGGGAGAATGCCGGCAGCTGGGATTCTGGGCTGGAAAAGGAGCAAATATTAGAGACCTATTCTGCACAGCTCCAAAAGTCCTGAAACTTCACGGAAGACGTTTTCAGAATATATAAAAAATACTGAGCGCAAGAAGTTCACCAGGGGGCCACACCCTGCCCACGAGGGTGGGGGCGCGCCCTACCCCCTGGGCGCCCCCCTACCTCGTGGGCCCCCTGGTGGCCCTCTGGCCATCTTCTGCTATATGGAGTCTTTCGATGAGAAAAAAACATAAGCCATCTTCTGGACGAAACTCCGCCGCCACGAGGCGGAACCTTGGCGGAACCAATCTAGGGCTCTGGCGGAGCTGTTCTGCCGAGGAAACTTCCCTCCGGGAGGGGGAAATCGTCGCCATCATCATCACCAACGCTCCTCTCATCGGGAGAGGGCAATCTCCATCAACATCTTCACCAGCACCATCTCCTCTCAAAACCCTAGTTCATCTCTTGTATCCAATTCTTGTCTCCAAGTCCGGGATTGGTACTAGTGGTTGCTAGTAGTGTTAATTACTCCTTGTAGTTGATGCTAGTTGGTTTATTTGGTGGAAGATCATATGTTCAGATCCTATATGCATATTAATACCCCTCTGATTATGAACATGAATATGCTTTGTGAGTAGTTACGTTTGTTCCTGAGGACATGGGAGAAGTCTTGCTATTAGTAGTCATGTGAATTTGGTCTTCGTTCGATATTTTGATGAGATGTATGTTGTCTCTCCTCTAGTGGTGTTATCTGAACGTGGACTACATGACACTTCACCATTATTTGGGCCTAGAGGAAGGCATTGGGAAGTAATAAGTAGATGATGGGTTGCTAGAGTGACAGAAGCTTAAACCCTAGTTTATGCGTTGCTTCGTAAGGGGCTGATTTGGATCCATATGTTTCATGCTATGGTTAGGTTTACCTTAATACTTTTGTTGTAGTTGCGGATGCTTGCAATAGAGGTTAATAATAAGTGCGACGCTTGTCCAAGTAAGGTCATTACCCAAGCACCGGTCCACCCACATACCAAATTATCAAAGTACCGAACGCGAATCATATGAACGTGATGAAAACTAGCTTGACGATATTCCCATGTGTCCTCGGGAGCGCTTTTCTCTGTATAAGAGTTTGTCCAGGCTTGTCCTTTGCTACAAAAAGGATTGGGCCACCTTGCTGCACTTTATTTACTTTTGTTACTTGTTGCTCGTTACAAATTATCCTATCACAAAACTATCTGTTACCACTTATTTCAGTACTTGCAGAGAATACCTTGCTGGAAACCGCTTATCATTTCCTTCTGCTCCTTGTTGGGTTCGACACTCTTACTTATCGAAAGGACCTATGGTAGATCCCCTATACTTGTGGGTCATCATATAACAAAACATAATCACCTACTTTAAAACTCACGCTTTTGTATTCTTTTGTCATGTCATCTTTTAACTTTTTCTTTAAACAGTTTGGCATTCTCATAGGCCAGGGTTCTCCACTCATCAAGTGAGCTAATGTCAAATAGTCTCTTTTCACCGGCAAGTTTGAAATCATAATAGAGCTCTTTAATGGCCCAATATGCCTTATGTTCTAGTTCGAGAGGTAAGTGACATGCTTTTCCATAAACCATTTTATACGGAGACATACCCATAAGATTTTTATATGCAGTTCTATAGGCCCATAATGCATCATCAAGTTTCTTGGACCAATTCTTTCTAGATCTATTAACAGTCTTTTGCAAAATTAATTTGAGCTCTCTAATACTCATTTCTACTTGACCACTAGACTGTGGGTGGTATGGAGATGCAATTCTATGATTAACATCATACTTAGCAAGCATTTTACGAAAGGCACCATGAATAAAGTGTGAACCACCACCAGTCATTAAATATCTAGGGACTCCAAACCTTGGAAAAATAACTTCTTTAAGCATCTTAATATAGGTGTTATGATCAGCACTACTAGTCGGAATAGCTTCTACCCACTTAGTAACGTAATCAACAGCAACTAAAATATGTGTATACCCGTTAGAGGAAGGAAACGGTCCCATATAACCAAAGCTCCAAACATCAAATGGTTCAATAACAAGTGAATAGTTCATAGGCATTTCTTGACGTCTACTAATATTACCGATTCTTTGACATTCGTCACAAGACAAGACAAATTTACGAGCATCTTTGAAAAGAGTAGGCCAATAAAAACCAGATTGCAATACCTTGTGTGCAGTTCTATCTCCAGCGTGGTGTCCTCCATAAGCCTCAGAGTGACACTTGCCTAGGATCCGCTCATGTTCATGCTCAAGTACACAACGTCTAATAACACCATCTACTCCTTCTTTATAAAGGTGTGGGTCATCCCAGAAGTAATGTCTTAAATCATAGAAAAACTTTTTCTTTTGCTGGTATGTGAAACTAGGTGGTATAAATTTAGCAACAATGTAATTAGCATAATCAGCATACCATGGAGCAGTACGAGAAGCATTTATGACAGCTAATTGTTCATCAGGAAAGCTATCATCATAGGTAGTGGGTCATCAAGAACATTCTCTAACCTAGACAAGTTGTCTGCAACGGGGTTCTCAGCTCCCTTTCTATCAATAATATGCAAATCAAATTCTTGTAGACCCATCTAATAAGTCTAGGTTTAGCATCTTTCTTTTCCATAAGATATTTAATAGCAGCATGATCAGTGTGAACAGTTACTTTAGAATCAACAATATAAGGTCTGAACTTATCACAAGCAAATACAACTGCTAAAAATTCTTTTTCAGTAGTAGCATAATTTCTCTGGGCATTGTCTAGAGTTTACTAGCATATTGGATAACATTTAATTTCTTATCAACTCTTTGTCCTAGAACAGCACCTACAACATAATCACTAGCATCACACATAATTTCAAAGGGTAAATTCCAATCAGGTGGCTGAACAATAGGTGCAGAAATCAAGGCTTTCTTAAGTATTTCAAATGCTTCTACACAATCATCATCAAAGACAAAAGGAACATCTTTTTGTAAGAGATTAGTTAGAGGCCTAGAAATTTTTGAAGAAGTCTTTAATGAACCTCCTATAAAAACCGGCATGACCAAGGAAACTTCTTATACCTTTAATGTCCTTAGGACACGGCATCTTTTCAATAGCATCAACTTTAGCTTTATCAACTTCAATACCTCTTTCAGAAACTTTATGCCCCAAGACAATACCTTCATTAACCATAAAGTGGCACTTCTCCCAATTCAAGACAAGATTAGTTTCTTCACATCTCTGCAAAACTCGATCAAGGTTGCTTAAGCAATCATCAAAAGAAGTTCCATACACGGAGAAATTCATCCATGAAAACCTAAACATTTTTTTCACAAAAGACAGAGAATATAGCAGTCATACATCTTTGAAAGCTAGCAGGTGCATTACATAAACTAAAAGGCATACGTCTATAAGCAAAGGTACCGAAAGGGCAAGTAAAAGTGGTCTATTCCTGATCCTCTTTTGACACAGGTATTTGAGAGAAACCAGAATAACCATCTAGAAAGCAAAAATGTGTATGTTTGGATTATATTTCTAGCATTTGATCAATAAAAGGTAAATGGTAATGATCCTTCCTAGTAGCTTCATTTAATTTGCGGAAGTCAATTACCATTCTATAACCTGTAACAATTCTTTGTGGGATCAATTCATCTTTATTATTAGGAACAATAGTAATACCTCCCTTCTTAGGGGCACAATGGACAGGACTTACCCACTGACTATCAGCAACAAGATAAATTATACCTGCCTCCAGAAGCTTTAGTATTTCCTTTATCACCAATTCTTTCATCTTAGGATTTAACCGTCGTTGGTGATCAACAATCGGTTTAGTGTCTTTCTCCAATTTTATTTTGTGCCGGCATAGAGTGGGACTAATGCCCTTAAGATCATCAAGAGTATATCCAATAGCAGCACGACGCTTCTTCAGAGTTTTCAAATAACGTATCTCTCTTCTGT
>NW_024113703.1:0-17310 GCF_003073215.2 Triticum urartu
GCATGCTTATTCAAGGGCCGAAACAACCAGGAAATAATATTAATTTGTATCTGGGGCTACTTCAGGAGGAGTTAGACACGTTATGGAAAACACCGGCCAAGACATGGGACGCCAGCAAAGGCGAGTATTTCAACATGAGAGCCGCGTGATCACGACTAGTGCACGACTATCTTGGTTACGGATATGTGGCAGGCCAAGTGTGCCATGGATATTGCGGATGCACGCGGTGCATGGATGATACGACGTCTCAGCAGCTAACGTCAAGGAAAGATGGTGGGTCTGGGAAAATCGTGTACATGGGGCATCGAAGATGGCTCGAACAGGACGACCCGTGGAGAAACCGTGGAGATCTATTCAATGGTCACGCTGAGCATCGAGGACCTCCACGTAAGCGGAGCGGTGCCGAAATCGATGAGCTGTTGAAAAACTGGAAGGAGTGCCCCGCGCCGGAAAGACGATGAGAAAGGCGCCGGAGCCGCTGCTGAAGGTATGGAAGACGAGGTCTGTGTTCTGGGACTTGGAGTACTGGCACAAACTCGATACACCTCATTGCCTTGATCAAATGCATATCTGTAAGAATGCCTTGAGAGCTTGCTCGCAACACTGATGAACATGCCGGATAAGACCAAGGATGGCGAAGAAAAAGACTTGCAAGATTTGAAAATCAGGGAAGATCTGCACATGCCCCCATAAAATGTCAGACGAGACAGAGACGGAGACAGAGGCACGGGAGAAGAAGGGCAAGAAAATAAAGAATGAGGATTATTGCCCCCCTTCTTGCTTCACCTTAAGTCAGGCTGAGATCAATCAATTCTTTAAGTGCCTTACCGGAGTCAAAGTTAGTTCCGGTTACTGTGGCAAGATAAACAGATATCTAGACACGGACAAGAAAAGGTTCAGCGGGATGAAGTCCTCATGACTGTCATGTGATGATGACGCAGATATTACCTGTTGCCCTTAGAGGTATAATGGACAAGCACGTCCATGACACGCTTATTGGTCTCTACAACTTTTTTGATGTCATCTCTCGAAAGTCGATCAGTGTGAAGCAGCTCCGAAGGCTACAGGAAGAGATTGTTGTGATACTGAATGAGCTTGAGATGTACTTCCCGCCCGCGTTCTTTGACGTGATGGTGCATCTGTGTGTCCATATTGTGGATGACATAATAGACCTGGGGCCGTCATTCCTGCACAACATGATGCCGTTTGAGAGGATGAATGGGATCATCAAAGGATTCGTTCGTAACATGTCCCGTCCGGATGGAAGCATCGTCCAGGGCTATTTGACACAAGAGTGCATCTCTTTCTGTGAGAATTTTCTATATGGCGCAGACCAGCCGCCTGGTGTTAGTGTTGGTTTGCCCGTTAACAAGCACGATGGGAGGCTCGAAGGAGAAGGTCACTGCAATGGTCGCAGGGAACTGCACGTGGCATACTCAGATCGACGCAGCGACTTTGACAGAGCAAACTTGGTAGTGCTACAACACCTAGACGAGGTAGATCCTTTCGTGGCACTGCACAAAGAAATTATCGCAAAGAAGTATCGTGACCGGGGGGTATGCAGGACGGACGCCGAAGTTACTAGAGAGCACAACTCCACTTTCCTGCATTGGTTCAAAGAGCATATTATTGCTAATCCCCCGGAGGAGGGCTCTAAGGACGGATTGCTCATATACGCCTTAGCACATGGCCCCTCGCCCAACCTCGTAACCTATCAGGCATATGATATCAACGGATACACGTTCTACACGGAGGCCAAAGATATGGACAGTGATGAATATCAGAACTCAGGGGTGACGATGGAATGCATGACCGGCAGCGACAACGGCGCAACTGAACGATTTTATGGAAGGGTCGAGGAGATCTGGGAGCTTGACTACTCTGGACTGCACAACACGACGATGTTCCGTGTCAGATGGGCTAAGAATGTCGAAAGAGAAAGCCAGATTTTCACTACCATGACTATACCACGCCAAGAGCGCTACCGTGAACGCTATCGCAAAAAACGAGCTGGGTACACTAAGCACGTGACACAATGCTTCTTCAACCGACCCATGCAATCCCAGTCGTGTTGTTGAGGAACAAAAAACATCATTGATGTGGAGTCGCCAATGAGGAAGACTATGATCAGTACGGCAACCCAATGAGGATGACGATGATGATGAAGTAATACGTCAAAAGAAGAATCAATACTACATTACCAAAGAAAAATCGTACTCCCATGGAAAAGGCAAAGTCACAATGAGGGGCTCAATTATTCTTCGACGAACAAGAAGGGAAAGAAGCTGACTCAAAAACGAAAACGTCAGCGCTGAGGAATCGGTCAAATGATGTAATATATATATATATGTTCCTATTTTGTATACACACTTAATTAGCCATTATTATGCATGGGTCCAATGATGTAATATATATATGTTCCTATTTTGTATACACACTTAGCCATTATTATGCAAGGGTCCAATGATGTAATATATATGTTCCTATTATGCCGAGGAAAAGAAAAAAGGGAAACTGGTTATAGCAGTAGCGCTTTAGTGAAAAAGAGCTACAGCTAGTCAACATAGCAGTAGCGGTTTCTGCAGAAAATCGCTATAGCTGCTCGTAATAGTAGTAGCGCGTTTTTGAAGGAAATATGCCCTAAAGGCAATAATAAAGTTATTATTTATTTCCTTATATTCATGATAAAAGTTTATTATTCATGCTAGAATTGTATTAACCGGAAACATAATACATGTGTGAATACATAGACAAACAGAGTGTCACTAGTATGCCTCTACTAGACTAGCTGTTAATCAAAGATGGTTATGTTTCCTAACCATGGACAAAGAGTTGTCATTTGATTAACAGGATCACATCATTAGATGAATGATCTGATTGACATGACCCATTCCATTAGCTTAGCACCCGATCGTTTAGTATGTTGCTATTGCTTTCTTCATGACTTATACATGTTCCTATGACTATGAGATTATGCAACTCCCGTTTGCCGGAGGAACACTTTGTGTGCTACCAAACGTCACAACGTAACTGGGTGATTATAAAGGAGCTCTACAGGTGTCTCCAAAGGTACATGTTGGGTTGGCGTATTTCGAGATTAGGATTTGTCACTCCGATTGTCGGAGAGGTATCTCTGGGCCCTCTCGGTAATGCACATCACTTAAGCCTTGCAAGCATTGCAACTAATGAGTTAGTTGCGGATGATGTATTACAGAACGAGTAAAGAGACTTGCCGGTAACGAGATTGAACTAGGTATTGGAATACCGACGATCGAATCTCGGGCAAGTAACATACCGATGACAAAGGGAACACGTATGTTGTTATGCGGTCTGACCGATAAAGATCTTCGTAGAATATGTAGGAGCCAATATGAGCATCCAGGTTCCGCTATTGGTTATTGACCGGAGACGTGTCTCGGTCATGTCTACATTGTTCTCGAACCCGTAGGGTCCGCACGCTTAAGGTTACGATGACAGTTATATTATGAGTTTATGCATTTTGATGTACCGAAGGTTGTTCGGAGTCCCGGATGTGATCACGGACATGACGAGGAGTCTCGAAATGGTCGAGACATAAAGATTGATATATTGGAAGCCTATGTTTGGATATCGGAAGTGTTCCGGGTGAAATCAGGATTTTACCGGAGTACCGGGAGGTTACCGGAACCCCCCGGGAGGTATATGGGCCTTAGTGGGCCTTAGTGGAAGAGAGGAGAGGTGGCCAGAGATGGGCCGCGCACCCCTCCCCCCTTGGTCCGAATTGGACAAGGAGAGGGGGCCGGCCCCCCTTCCTCCTCTCTCTCCTCTTTCCCCCCTCCACGAATCCTATTCCAACTAGGAAAGGGAGTCCTACTCCCAGAGGGAGTAGGACTCCTCCTGGCGCGCCTCTCCTGGCCGGCCGGCCCCCCTCCCTTGAACCTTTATATACGGAGGCAGGGGCACCCCCTAGAGACACAAGTTGATCCACGTGATCATATTCTTAGCCGTGTGCGGTGCCCCCTTCCACCATAGTCCTCGATAATATTGTAGCGGTGCTTAGGCGAAGCCCTGCGACGGTAGGACATCAAGATCGTCACCACGCCGTCGTGCTGACGGAACTCTTCCCCGACACTTTGCTGGATCGGAGTCCGGGGATCGTCATCGAGCTGAACGTGTGCTAGAACTCGGAGGTGCCGTAGTTTCGGTGCTTGATCGGTCGGGCCGTGGAGACGTACGACTACATCAACCAAACGCTTCCGTTGTCGATCTACAAGGGTACGTAGATCATACTCTCCCCTCTCGTTGCTATGCATCACCATGATCTTGCGTGTGCGTAGGAAATTTTTTGAAATTACTACGTTCCCCAACAGTGGCATCCGAGCCTAGGTTTTATGTGTTGATGTTATATGCACGAGTAGAACACAAGTGAGTTGTGGGCGATATAAGTCATACTGCTTACCAGCATGTCATACTTTGGTTCGGCGGTATTGTTGGACGAAGCGGCCCAGACCACATTACGCGTACGCTTACGCGAGACCGGTTCTCCCGACGTGCTTTGCACATAGGTGGCTTGCGGGTGACAGTTTCTCCAACTTTAGTTGAACCGAGTGTGGCTACGCCCGGTCCTTGCGAAGGTTAAAACAGCACCAACTTGACAAACTATCGTTGTGGTTTTGATGCGTAGGTAAGATTGGTTCTTGCTTAAGCCCGTAGCAGCCACGTAAAACTTGCAACAAACAAAGTAGAGGACGTCTAACTTGTTTTTGCAGGGCATGTTGTGATGTGATATGGTCAAGACATGATGCTAATTTTATTGTATGAGATGATCATGTTTTGTAACCGAGTTATCGGCAACTGGCAGGAGCCATATGGTTGTCGCTTTATTGTATGCAATGCAATCGCGCTGTAATGCTTTACTTTATCACTAAGCAGTAGCGATAGTCGTGGAAGCATAAGATTGGCGAGACGACAACGATGCTACGATGGAGATCAAGGTGTCGCGCCAGTGACGATGGTGATCATGACGATGCTTCGGAGATGGAGATCACAAGCACAAGATGATGATGGCCATATCATATCACTTATATTGATTGCATGTGATGTTTATCTTTTATGCATCTTATCTTTCTTTGATTGACGGTAGCAATATAAGATGATCTCTCACTAAATTTCAAGATAAAAGTGTTCTCCCTGAGTATGCACCGTTGCCAAAGTTCATCATGCCCAGACACCACGTGATGATCGGGTGTGATAAGCTCTACGTCCATCTACAACGGGTGCAAGACAAGTTTTGCACACGCGGAATACTCAGGTTAAACTTGACGAGCCTAGCATATGCCAGATATGGCCTCGGAACACTGAGACCGAAAGGTCGAGCGTGAATCATATAGTAGATATGATCAACATAGTGATGTTCACCATTGAAAACTACTCCATCTCACGTGATGATCGGACATGGTTTAGTTGATTTGGATCACGTGATCACTTAGAAGGATTAGAGGGATGTCTATCTAAGTGGGAGTTCTTAAGTAATATGATTAATTGAACCTAAATTTATCATGAACTTAGTACCTGATAGTATCTTGCTTGTTTATGTTTGATTGTAGATAGATGGCCCATGCTGTTGTTCCATTGAATTTTAATGCGTTCCTTGAGAAAGCAAAGTTGAAAGATGATGGTAGCAATTACACGGACTGGGTCCGTAACTTGAGGATTATCCTCATTGCTGCACAGAAGAATTACGTCCTGGAAGCACCGCTGGGTGCCAGGCTGCTGCTGGATGCAACTACCGATGTTATGAACGTCTGGCAGAGCAAAGCTGATGACTACTCGATAGTTCAGTGTGCCATGCTTTACGGCTTAGAACGGGACTTCAACGACGTTTTGAACGTCATGGAGCATATGAGATGTTCCAGGAGTTGAAGTTATATTTCAAGAAAATGCCCGGATTGAGAGATATGAAGTCTCCAATAAGTTCTATAGCTGCAAGATGGAGAGAACAGTTCTGTCAGTGAGCATATACTCAAATGTCTGGGTATAATAATCACTTGATTCAATACTGGGAGTTAAATCTTCCAGTGATTGCGTCATTGACAGAATTCTCCAATCACTGCCACCAAGCTACAAGAGCTTTCGTGATGAACTATAATATGCAAGGGATGAATAAGACTATTCCCGAGCTCTTCGCAATGCTGAAAGCTGCGGAGGTAGAAATCAAGAAGGAGCATCAAGTGTTGATGGTCAACAAGACCACTAGTTTCAAGAAAAAGGGCAAAGGGAAGAAGAAGGGGAACTTCAAGAAGAAAGCAAGCAAGTTGCTGCTCAAGGAGAAAGAAACCCAAATCTGCGACCTAAGCCTGAAACTGAGTGCCTTTCTACTTGCAGCAGACTGGTCACTGGAAAGCGGAAACTGCCCCAAGTATTTGGCGGATAAGAGGATGGCAAGGTAACAAAGGTATATGTATAATACATTATTGTGTACCTAGCTAGCTCGCACTAGCACCTGGGTATTTGATACTGGTTCTGTTGTTAACATTTGCAACTCGAAACAGGGAACTACGGATTAAGCCGAACACGTGGCTAAGGACGAGGTGACGATGCGCGTGGGGAAATGGTTCCAAAGTCGAGTGATCGCGGTCCGGCACGCTACCTCTTACATCTACCTTCGGGATTAATATTAGACCTAATAATTGTTATTTGGTGCCAGCCGTTGAGCATTGACATTATATCTGGATCTTTGTTTGATGCGAGACGGTTATTCATTTAATCAGAGAATAATGGTTGTTCTTTATATGAGTAATATCTTTATGGTCATGCACCTTTGAAGAGTGGTCTATTTTTTGATGAATCTCGATAGTAGTAACACACATATTCATAATGTTGAAGCCAAAAGATGCAGAGTTGATAATGATAGTGCAACTTATTTGTGGCACTGCCGTTTAGGTCATATCGGTGTAAAGCGCATGAAGAAACTCCATACCGATGGACTTTTGGAACCTCTTGATTATGAATCACTTGGTACTTGCGAACCGTGCCTTATGGGCAAGATGACTAAAACACCGTTCTCCGGTACAATGGAGAGAGCAACAGATTTGTTGGAAATCATACATACAGATGTATGTGGTCCGATGAATATTGAGGCTCGTGGCGGATATCGTTATTTTCTCACCTTCACAGATGATTTAAGCAGATATGGGTATATCTACTTAATGAAACATAAGTCTGAAACATTTGAAAAGTTCAAAGAATTTCAGAGTGAAGTGAAAATCATCGTAACAAGAAAATAAAGTTTCTACGATCTGATCGTGGAGGAGAATATTTGAGTTACGAGTTTGGTCTACATTTGAAACAATGCGGAATAGTTTCGCAACTCACGCCACCTGGAACACCTCAGCGTAATGGTGTGTCCGAACGTCGTAATCGTACTTTACTTGATATGGTGCGATCTATGATGTCTCTTACAAATTTACCGCTATCATTTTGGGGTTATGCTTTAGAGACGGCCGCATTCACGTTAAATAGGGCACCATCAAAATCCGTTGAGACGACACCTTATGAACTGTGGTTTGGCAAGAAACCAAAGTTGTCGTTTCTTAAAGTTTGGGGCTGCGATGCTTATGTGAAAAAGCTTCAACCTGATAAGCTCGAACCCAAATCGGAGAAATGTGTCTTCATAGGATACCCAAAGGAGACTGTTGGGTACACCTTCTATCACAGATCCGAAGGCAAGACATTTCGTTGCTAAGAATGGATCCTTTCTAGAGAAGGAGTTTCTCTCGAAAGAAGTGAGTGGGAGGAAAGTAGAACTTGATGAGGTAACTGTACCTGCTCCCTTATTGGAAAGTAGTACATCACAGAAAACTGTTTCTGTGACACCTACACCAATTAGTGAGGAAGCTAATGATAATGATCATGAAACTTCAGAACAAGATACTACTGAACCTCGTAGATCAACCAGAGTGAGATCCGCACCAGAGTGGTACGGTAATCCTGTTCTGGAAGTCATGCTACTAGATCATGATGAACCTACGAACTATGAAGAAGCGATGGTGAGCCCAGATTCCGTAAAATGGCTTGAAGCCATGAAATCTGAGATGGGATCCATGTATGAGAACAAAGTATGGACTTTGGTTGACTTGCCCGATGATCGGCAAGCAATTGAGAATAAATGGATCTTCAAGAAGAAGACTGACACTGACGGTAATATTACTGTCTACAAAGCTCGACTTGTCGCAAAAGGTTTTCGAAAGTTCAAGGGATTGACTACGATGAGACCTTCTCACCCGTAGCGATGCTTAAGTCTGTCCGAATCATGTTAGCAATTGCCGCATTTTATGATTATGAAATTTGGCAGATGGATGTCAAAACTGCATTCCTGAATGGATTTCTGGAAGAAGAGTTGTATATGATGCAACCGGAAGGTTTTGTCGATCCAAAGGGAGCTAACAAAGTGTGCAAGCTCCAGCGATCCATTTATGGACTGGTGCAAGCCTCTCGGAGTTGGAATAAACGCTTTGATAGTGTGATCAAAGCATTTGGTTTTATACAGACTTTTGGAGAAGCCTGTATTTACAAGAAAGTGAGTGGGAGCTCTGTAGCATTTCTGATATTATATGTGGATGACATATTACTGATTGGAAATGATATAGAATTTCTGGATAGCATAAAGGGATACTTGAATAAGAGTTTTTCAATGAAAGACCTCGGTGAAGCTGCTTACATATTAGGCATAAAGATCTATAGAGATAGATCAAGACGCTTAATTGGACTTTCACAAAGCACATACCTTGACAAGATTTTGAAGAAGTTCAAAATGGATCAAGCAAAGAAAGGGTTCTTGCCTGTGTTACAAGGTGTGAAGTTGAGTCAGACTCAATGCCCGACCACTGCAGAAGATAGAGAGAAAATGAAAGATGTTCCCTATGCTTCAGCCATAGGCTCTATCATGTATGCAATGCTGTGTACCAGACCTGATGTGTGCCTTGCTATAAGTCTAGCAGGGAGGTACCAAAGTAATCCAGGAGTGGATCACTGGACAGCGGTCAAGAACATCCTGAAGTACCTGAAAAGGACTAAGGATATGTTTCTCGTATATGGAGGTGACAAAGAGCTCATCGTAAACGGTTACGTTGATGCAAGCTTTGACACTGATCCGGACGATTCTAAATCGCAAACCGGATACGTGTTTACATTAAACGGTGGAGCTGTCAGTTGGTGCAGTTCTAAACAAAGCGTCGTGGCGGGATCTACGTGAAGCGGAATACATAGCTGCTTCGGAAGCAATCTCTCTCTTTTTCTGGATGAAGGAGTTCATATCCGATCTAGGTGTCATACCTAGTGCATCGGATCCAATGAAAATCTTTTGTGACAATACTGGTGCAATTGCCTTGGCAAAGGAATCCAGATTTCACAAGAGAACCAAGCACATCAAGAGACGCTTCAATTCCATCCGGGATCTAGTCCAGGTGGGAGACATAGAGATTTGCAAGATACATACGGATCTGAATGTTGCAGACCCGTTGACTAAGCCTCTTCCACGAGCAAAACATGATCAGCACCAAGGCTCCATGGGTGTTAGAATCATTACTGTGTAATCTAGATTATTGACTCTAGTGCAAGTGGGAGACTGAAGGAAATATGCCCTAGAGGCAATAATAAAGTTATTATTTATTTCCTTATATCATGATAAATGTTTATTATTCATGCTAGAATTGTATTAACCGGAAACATGATACATGTGTGAATACATAGACAAACAGAGTGTCACTAGTATGCCTCTACTTGACTAGCTCGTTGATCAAAGATGGTTATGTTTCCTAACCATAGACATGAGTTGTCATTTGATTAATAGGGTCACATCATTAGGAGAATGATGTGATTGACATGACCCATTCCGTTAGCTTAGCACACGATCGTTTAGTATGTTGCTATTGCTTTATTCATGACTTATACATGTTCCTATGACTATGAGATTATGCAACTCCCGTTTACCAGAGGAACACTTTGTGTGCTACCAAACATCACAACATAACTGGGTGATTATAAAGGTGCTCTACAGGTGTCTCCGAAGGTACTTGTTGGGTTGGTGTATTCGATATTAGGATTTGTCACTCCGATTGTCGGAGAGGTATCTCTGGGCCCTCTCGGTAATGCACATCACTTAAGCCTTGCAAGCATTGCAACTAATGAGTTAGTCGCGGGATGATGTATTACGGAATGAGTAATGAGACTTGCTAGTAACGAGATTGAACTAGGTATTGAGATACCGACGATCGAATCTCGGGCAAGTAAACATAACGATGACAAAGGGAACAACGTATGTTGTTATGCGGTATGACCGATAAGGATCTTCGTAGAATATGTAGGAGCCAATATGAGAATCCAGGTTCCGCTATTGGTTATTGACCGGAGATGTGTCTCGGTCATGTCTACATAGTTCTCGAACCCGTAGGGTCCGCACGCTTAACGTTACGATGACAGTTTTATTATGAGTTTATGTGTTTTGATGTACCTAAGGTTGTTCGGAGTCCCGGATGTGATCACGGACATGACGAGGAGTCTCGAAATGGTCGAGACATAAAGATTGATATATTGGACGGCTATATTCGGACACCGAAAGTGTTCCGGGGAAGTTTTGGATAAAACGGAGCACCGGGGGGGTTACCGGAACCCCCCCGGGGGTTAATGGTCCTTCATGGGGCCTAAAGTGGAGAAGAGGAAGGGGCTGCCAGGGCAGGCCGCACGCCCCCTCTCTCCCTAGTCCGAATTGGACAAGGAGGGAGGGGCGGCGCCCCCCCTTTTTCCTTCTCTCCTTCCCCCTCTCCTACTTGGACAAGGAAAGGGAGGGGAGTCCTACTCCCGTTAGGAGTAGGACTCCTCCTGCGCGCCTCCTACTAGGGCCGGACGCACCCCCCCCTGGATCCTTTATATACGGAGGCAAGGGGCACCTCTAGAGACACAAGTTGATCCACGTGATCATATTCTTAGCCGTGTGCGGTGCCCCCTTCCACCATAGTCCTTGATAATATTGTAGCGGTGCTTAGGCGAAGCCCTGCGACGGTAGTACATCAAGATCGTCACCACGCCGTCGTGCTGACAGAACTCTTCCCCAACAGTTTGCTGGATCGGAGTCCGGGGATCGTCATCGAGCTGAACGTGTGCTAGAACTCAGAGTGCGTAGGTTTCGGGTGCTTGATCGGTCGGGCCATGGAGGACGTTACGACCTACCATTCAAAAACCAAACGCTTTCCGTTGTCGATCTACAAGGGTAAGTAAGATCATACTCTCCCCTCTCGTTGCTATGCATCACCATGATCTTGCATGTGCGTAGATTTTTTTGAAATTTACTACGTTCCCCAACACCTTCTTTTCCCGTGAGATCTCATCTTGGGGCCTTTTCCGGCGATCTGCCGGAGGGGGATTCGATCAGGGAGGGCATCTACATCAACCCTATTGCCCTTCTAATGAATCATGAGTAGTTTACCTCAGACCTACGAGTCCATAGCTAGTAGCTAGATGTCTTCTTCTCTCTCTTTGATCTTCAATACCATGTTCTCCTCGATGTTATTGGAGTTCTATCTGATGTAATCTTCTTTTGCGGTGTGTTTGCCGAGATCTGATGAATTGTGGATTTATGATCAGATTATCTATGAATATTATTTGAATCTTCTCTGAATTCTTATATGCATGATTTGATATCTTTGTATTTCTCTTCGAATTATCGGTTTGGTTTGGCCAACGAGATTGGTATTTCTTGCAATGGGAGAGATGCTTAGTTTTGGGTTCAATCTTGCGGTGTCCTCACCCAATGACATACTAGGGGTAGCGAGGCACGTACTGTATTGTTGCCATCAAGGATAAAAAGATGGGGTTTTCATCATATTGCTTGAGTTTATCCCTCTACATCGTGTCATCTTACTTAAGGCGTTACTCCGTTCTTTGCGAATTTAATACTCTAGATGCATGCTGGATAGAGGTTGATGTGTGGAGTAATATTAGTAGATGCAGCCAAGAGCCAGTCTACTTGACACGGACGTGATGCCTATATGCATAATCATTGCCTTGGATATCGTCATAACTTTGCACTTTTCTATCAATTGCTCGATAGTAATTTGTTCACCCACCATATTATTTGCCTTCAAGAGAGAAGCCTCTAGTTTAACCTATGGCCCCCGGGTCTATTTTCCATCATATATTTTCAGATCTATAAACCAAAAATACCAAAAATATCTTGTTGCAATTTATTTACTTTTATTTTGTTTTATGTTTTAGCAATCTTTTATACCTATCTCTATCAGATCTCACATTTCCAATTGACCGTGAAGGGATTGACAACCCCTTTATCACATTGGGTGCAAGTGTTTGATTGTTTGTGCAGGTGCATAGATTGGAGACTTGTTTGTACCTCTTACTGGATTGATAACTTGGTTCTCTAACTGAGGGAAATACTTATCTCTACTTTGCTGCATCACCCTTTACTCTTCAAGGAAAAAACCAATGCAAGCTCAAGAAGTAGCACTCCTCTTCGAGAAAATCCCAACGTAGCTCATAAGTAGCAGTGAGTTAGCGTAGTCCTAGGATCTAATGCAGGAGCGGATCGGGGAGCATCCTCAACAGGGAGATCACCTTCGACCGATATTCATCTGGGATTTAGATCCAATTTCTTTTGAACTGGTTGCTGCTACGGTTCATCAATGCTAATTTGGCAAGGGGCTACTCCTACTCCACACTTGTGGCAGGTCCGATGTTTTCTCCAGTGCCGGCTGTTCCTCGATGACGGAGAAGTGGGCACTGAGCATTCACAACGAAGATGAAGGTCTCCTGGGTCTCCTTTACAATACTCTTCGTGTGGCGGGCTTTCATCTTTTTCGGCTACGACAATGCCGCCTGTATCCTTTGCATCATTGTGTATTTTGATAACCCACAAGTATAGGGGATCGCAACAGTTTTCGAGGGTAAAGTATTCAACCCAAATTTCTTGATTCGACACAAGGGGAGCCAAAGAATACTCTCAAGTATTAGCAGCTGAGTTGTCAATTCAACCACACCTGGAAACTTAGTATCTGCAGCAAAGTGTTTAGTAACAAAGTAATATGATAGTAGTGGTAATGGTAACAAAAGGTAACAGTAGTAAAAGTAATGTTTTTGGTATTTTGTAGTGATGATAGCAATAGCAACGGAAAAGTAAATAAGCGAAGAACAATATATGGAAAGCTCGTAGGCAATGGATCGGTGATAGAGAATTATGCCGGATGTGGTTCATCATGTAACAGTCATAACCTAGGGTGACACAGAACTAGCTCCACTTCATCAATGTAACGTAGGCATGTATTCCGAACATAGTCATATGTGCTTATGGAAAAGAACTTGCATGACATCTTTTGTCCTACCCTCCCGTGGCAGCGGGGTCCTTACGGAAACTAAGGGATATTAAGGCCTCCTTTTAATAGAGTACCGGAACAAAGCATTAACACATAGTGAATACATGAACTCCTCAAACTACGGTCATCACCGGTAAGTATCCCGATTATTGTCACTTCGGGGTTAACGGATCATAACACATAATAGGTGACTATAGACTTGCAAGATAGGATCAAGAACACTCATATATTGATGAAAACATAATAGGTTCAGATCTGAAATCATGGCACTCGGGCCCTAGTGACAAGCATTAAGCATAGCAAAGTCATAGCAACATCAATCTCAGAACATAGTGGACACTAGGGCTCAAACCCTAACAAAACTAACTCGATTACATAATAGATCCCATCCAACCCATCACCGTACAGCAAGTCTACGATGGAATTACTCACGCATAGCGGTTAGCATCATGAAATTGGTGATGGAGGATGGTTGATGATGACGATGGCGACGGATTCCCCTCCCCGAAGCCCCAAACGTACTCCAGATCAGCCCTCCCGAGAGGTTTTAGGGCTTGGCGGTGGCTCCGTATCGTAAAACGCGATGAATTCTTCTCCTTGATTTTTTTCTCCCCGAAACACAATATATAGAGTTGGAGTTGGAGTCGGAGAGGCACCAGGGGGCCCACGAGGTAGGGGGCACGCCCCCACCCTCGTGGACAGGTGGTGGGCCCCCTGGCCTCCATCTTTTGCAGGTATTTTCTATATTTTCCAAATAGTTGCTCTGTGAAGTTTTAGGTCATTCCGAGAACGTTTGTTACTGCACATAACTAACACCATGGTAATTCTACTGAAGACAGCGTCAGTCCGAGTTAGTTCCATTCAAATCATGCAAGTTAGAGTCCAAAACAAGGGCAAAAGTGTTTGGAAAAGTAGATACGACGGAGACGTATCAACTCCCCCAAGCTTAAACCTTTGCTTCTCCTCAAGCAATTCATTTGACAAACTGAAAGTGATAAAGAAAAACGTTTACAAACTCTATTTGCTCTTGTTGTTGTAAATATGTTAAGCCAGCATTCAAGTTTTCAGCAAAGATTATAACTAACCACATTCGCAATAACGCTTAGGTCTCAAGTTTACTCATATCAATGGCATAATCAACTCGCGAGCAATAATAATAAATCTCGGGTGACAACACTTTCTCAAAACAATCATAATATGATATAACAAGGTGGTATCTCGCTAGCCCTTTCTGAGACCGCAAAACAGAAATGCAGAGCACCTTTAAAGACCAAGGACTGACTAGACATTGTAATTCATGGTAAAAGAGATCCAGTCAAGTCATACTCAATGTAAACTAACAGTAATGAATGCAAATGACAGTGGTGCTCTCCAATGGTGCTTTTTAATAAGAGGATGATGACTCAGCATAAAAGTAAATAGATAGGCCCTTCGCGGAGGGAAGAAGGGATTTGTAGAGGTGCCAGAGCTCGGTTTTGAAACAGAGGTGAATAATATTTTGAGCGGTATACTTTCATTATCAACATAACAACCAAGAGATGGCGATATCTTCCATGCTACACACATTATAGGCGGTTCCCAAACAGAATGGTAAAGTTTATACTCCCCCTTCCACCAACAAGCATCAATCCATGGCTTGCTCGAAACAACGAGTGCCTCCAACTAACAAGAGTCCCAGGAGAAGTTTTGTTTGCAATTATTTTGATTTAGTTTGCATAAAGCATGGGATTGGGCATCCCGGTGACCAACCATTTATCTCGTGAGTGAGGAGCGGAGTCCACTTCTCTTGAGAATAACCCGCCTAACATGGAAGATACAGACAGCCCTAGTTGATACATGAGCTATTCGAGCATACAAAACAGGATATTTATTTGAAGGTTTAGAGTTTGGCACATACAAATTTACTTGGAACGGCGGGTCGATACCGTATATAGGTAGGTATAGTGGACTCATGTGGAATAACTTTGGGGTTTAAGGGATTGGATGCACAAGCAGTATTCCCTCTTAGTACAGGTGATGGCTAGCAAAAGACTGGGAAGCAACCAGCTAGAGAGCAACAACAGTCATGAACATGCATTAAAATTAATCAACACCGAATGCAAGCATGAGTAGGATATAATCCACCATGAACATAAATATCGTGAAGACTATGTTGATTTTGTTTCAACTACATGCGTGAACATGCGCCAAGGCAAGTCACTTAAATCATTCAGAGGAGGATACCACCCTATCATACCACATCATAACCATTTCAATAGCATGTTGGCACGCAAGGTAAGCCATTATAACTCATAGCTAATCAAGCATGGCGCAAGAAACTATGATCTCTAGTTGTCATTGCAAACATGTTTATTCATAATAGGCCGAATCAGGAACGATGAACTTATCATATTTACAAAAACAAAAGAGGTCGAGTTCATACCAACTTTTTTATCTCAGTCAGTCCATCATATATCGTCATAATTACCTTTCACTTGCATGACCGAATGATGAGAATAATAATAATAGTGCACATGCATTGGACTAAGCTGGAATCTGCAAGCATTCAATAAACAGGAGAAGACAAGGCAATATGGGCTCTTTTGTCAGATCAACAATAATGCATAAAAGAGTCACTTCAACAATTTAATTATGGTCTTCTCCTATCGCCCCCAAAGAAAAGAAGGAAATAAACTATTTACACGGGAAAGCTCCCAACAAGCAAAATAAGAACAAGAAATATTTTTGGGTTTTCTTTTTAATTACGACTACAAGCATGGAAATTAAAACTAGCTAAAAACTACAACTAATTTTTTTCTTAAGGTTTATTAAACACACAAGAAGAAAGCATAAAAAGGAAATAAACTAGCATGGATGATACAATGAAAAAGTATGAGCACCGTCATTTAGCAATGAGTGTGTGAACATAAATGTAATGTCGGTGGGAAATACGTACTCCCCCAAGCTTAGGCTTTTGGCCTAAGTTGGTCTATGGCCACGGCTGGCCTGGTGGATATCCATAATAATAGTTGGGTTCATACTGAGAAGAAGAAGAAGAAGGCTCAGATTGCCATTGGCTGGCAATCATCTCCGGATCCCACTGGTAATTAGACTGCCGTGAAGGATCAGCTTGTGGTTCCGGCTCTGGCTCCATGGCTGGTGCAGGGTTCCGGTATGCGTGAATAGCCTTCAACGGAACAAGGTACTGGCCTGCAGATAAATCAAACAAAGAAGGAGCAGGCAGGGTAATAGTCTCGGTATGATGTTTATCAAAGAACAATTTATATTTAAGCTCTCCTTCCCTATTCTTAACAATAAAATCATGTGCCACCATACTTTTATAATCTAGATAAACACGAGGCAGCACCTTTTCTTCCTTTTCATAATGCCTAATAGGTATGTTAAAATGTGCAGCTAGGCGTGAAGCATAGATGCCTCCAAAGATGGGCCCTTAGTACGGTTCAGACTTAACCGTTTAGCAATAATGCCGCCCATACTAACAGAGTTATCACCGTATAAACCATGGAGCAAAATAATAATATCAGGGATACTAAGGTTTCCACAGTTTCCGCGACCAATTAAACAACGACTAGCAAATAATGCAAAATAGCGTAAAACAGGAAAATGTATGCTAGTGATTCGTGCATCGGAAACCTTCCTTGTTTCCCCTACAGTGATAGTATCAATAAACCCATCCACATCCTCGCGATGTGGTTCCTCTGTCTTGCCCTCGAAAGGGAATAAACAATCCCGAAAAAAAATCATAAAGTGACATCTCCTTATGCTCCTCATATAAATGAAACTCCACCGTAGGTGGTGAGCTCCTAGAATGGAAATGAAAGTTTGCACAAAGATATTTGTGAGTAAGAGATGCTGATCGCATTGGTCGTGGAGGAAAGCGGTGAGGCCTGCATTCCTAGCCAATTCATGAAAATCTTCATAAATCCCGGTTGCTCTCAAGAAATATCTCTTC